>NC_056738.1:474361330-474433830 GCF_019279795.1 Protopterus annectens
TCGCTATTGCCCTCATTTGCATGGTGCAATACGCACACAGGGTGTTTCGCATACCTACGCCGGGGGGGGACCCGGTCCCGCACACGCCGGTAGTGCACGTGGAATTCATTCATACCTGAATCGCTAAGCAGCCATATTTGGCGTTATAACGCCGACGCTATGCTGGCGCCTGGCGCAAGGTTCATGAATCCCGGGGAATGCCTAATATTTGAAGGCACACAGTCATCATTCCTTTACCAAAACTAGCAAAACCCACAACATCAAATAACTACAAACTGATGTCAGTAATTCCAGATTTAGATAAACTGTTAGTATGTTGATCTACACTTAACTAGAGCATTATATCAAATAATACTCAGTCCCGTCTTCTACATGGCTTCTTGACAGAGAGAAGCATGTTAACTACCACACACATCTTGATGACATTTTTTCAAGACAGTAACTATATTTTTTGACTTCAATAAAACATTTTCATAGACTATCACAAATAACTCCTAAATGTCCTCTTAGTTTTAGAAATTAATTCTACCTCTACACATTAGTTCAACAATTTATCTAATGGATGGTTCTCTGTCCAAACAGGATCAAGTTCCACTGATAGATCAGACCTAATAAAAGATGTACTGGTGGCATCCATTTTACCTTCACTCCTTTTCTCTTTTTTCATAATTAGGTATATTTTTGGTCATCCTCAATTCCCAGTCATCCAATAAACTAATAGTATGACCCCTCATCATATATAATCAAATAAGAAGTTGCCTACAAACAGATACACAGATACACAGATGCACATACACAAAACTGCTCTTTGGTACACCAAACTAGATCTCCACAATTTCACTAAATTGTGGCATAATCTTTGGAAACTACTATACCTTTCATATATGTAGAGCTTCAGCTTGACTAATAGCTACACATTCAATTCCACATTACTGAAACAAGGTTTAGAATAAACAAGTTATTGTTTTGGGCAGGAACTTCTCACACTTTCTTATAGCAGAACAACTGTCAGTAAAAGAATCCTGTTATCGCAATTACAATGAAGTATCTATCATTGTCTCTCTTTCTCAAAAGAATCTCAAAACCTTCCTAGTTAAGAAATCTTTCACTTTCTCTGGGAACAAACTATTCCTAAATTGTTACATCATGCTTTCTGTTCCAAGTTCTCCAGTAATGATTCTCACATGTACCCATAACATGAGGAGCTGATCATTCAGCTTTGCCTCTAACTTCTGAGGCTGTCATTCATCTGCACCAGTCAGGATTTGTGATATACACTGGTGTTCTTAATTTGCTGAAGAACAAATGTAGCCATCTTCTTCATATCTGATTGGGATTTTGGAGCTCCCTTCATCACTTTGAATTCTCTAGATGAATCTTGGGGTGCAACCCCAATGTGTTCCCCATGAAATACACATTAACAGACCACTTCCAGTCGAGTAACACTTAGATGTAAGCTATCATATCAAGAAATGTAAAACCTTATTTAAATAGGATGGCATTTAATGAAGAAGGAGCTATATTGTAGGTCTCCTTTCAGATCTTAGGTCAGTGTGCACTCCTCAGGTTCATACAGGACCTTCCTGCATTATAGCATAGTGTGACAAAGCAAAGGAAATTTGATAACCAAGTCATACTTCTCAGTTACGGAGGGCCAGTTAGATGATTTGTAGCTGTTTATAGAAGAATGTACCTTACCTAATGATGTAGTAGCATAGCAGAGGGTTGCAATTATTTTCCCTCCTAAAAAAACTTGTTCTATAATCTTTGGATTGTGTCCCTCATTCTTTACTTATATACTGTGGACCACTTAGAAAGTCAAGTAACCTGAGGAGGGCTTGCAGATCCCTAATAAAAGAGGCACTTATGTCCAGCTGGTCATACCCATTAAGTTATTAATATACATTTTAACACTGTGAGTGTAGCTTTAAGTGCTAAAAGAATAAAGCCATTTTGATTGTAGGATAAACTTTATCTAAAGTGGTGATGATGGTTATCACCTGTCTCTCTGCATAGGAAACTCATGCTATATGATGTTGTGTTTTCAGAAAAAGAATAAAAAATATTTTAGGAGGATGATACTTTGTAAATTTACCTTTAAATATTACATGAAACTATGACTTTATATTTTAAAAACCTTAACATGATGCACACCATCAGAAACGAGTAAAACACAAGAACAGAGATTATTTACTTTAGCAGTGAAGTGAAAATTAGTCTTTTGTGTTGCTGGAGACTATGGCTTGCCAGGCAAAAATCTCATGTTTCCATAAATGTCCCACTTTCAGGGTTTCAGAAGGTGACCGTCTTAGGAACTCTTTACGGAAGGTGACCATCTTAGGTGCTATTTATACCATGATAAGACAGCCAGTCCGATCTAAATACTTCAGTGTGTTAAAGGTAATAAAAGCTAAGAAAAGGCTACCAATACCAACAAGATGTATGATGTATCTAACAGCTAAACTAGCAGGAGAAAGGTAGCATTTGTTAGTTGCAGAATCTCCAGATAGTAACCAAGAAGCATAACACATCTGTGTAAAACTAGATACAATTCATGAGCCTTATCCAGAAAGCCTTCAACACAGTCTTCAAAGTGTAGACAAAACTAAACTGAACAATTCCTTTAACCGGAGTAGAGCTGCTTAACCAGTCACAGAAATAACATTTTTGTCTGGTGTGGATTACTCACAGTAAATGAATGAGTCAACATATATCTTACACACTTTGCATCATATCCCCCATCTGTATCACTGAAAAACAGTTTCATAGTAGGCTGTTTGCACTGGTAGGGTGCTGACACATACACAGGTGCAGAAGGATAACAGAGCCGCACTAAGCCTAGCATGTACCCCAACATAATGCATATCGCTGTGCTCTTGACTTTCAGTAATTTCCACTGTAATAATATTTCATAGGTTATCCTAGGTAATGTTTGTGTACAATGTCTGTCTTTATTAGACTGAATGCTTTCTCTGTTTTGCATTTAAGAATACATACTCCCTATCAGGTCTATTACTTTATGAAACATGAGTGCATCCATGGCTTTTCTTCTTCTTAGTGGTACTTTATGAGACATATATTTTACAGAATCTAGTCTGGAGCATAAATGACACATTAATTATTTTCAGATATTAAATTTGTCTTCCATGTTTGTGGTGAGGGTTGCATGTACTGGCATCTCAGATGGCACATCATGAAAGCACTTGCTGTGTTAGCCATGTATCTTTTTCATGGTCAGTAATAATACCAGCTACATTTTTTCTCTATTTTCTATGATTTTGTTATACTTCATAACCCATCTCAAGTGCTGCATGCTATTTACAGATAAATCTTGTTCCAGGGTATTTTCATATCTTGAGCCAAGAACCTCAAAAATAGATTAAAATTAGAGTTCCATTGAAACAACAAAATAGTATCACAAAGGACCAGTCTCCTGGATAATAGTTCTTAGGAAGAAATGTCAAACAAGGTTAATACTTTCCTTACATAGAATTTCAAACTGGAGACTAACAGCTGAACATTATAACAGCTGGTTCAAATAATTTCCAAATGCCATGCAACTGATAACATGCTTAGAACAGTGAATGATAGTGTGTTTTACAAAAAGTAGATATTATCTAAAATATCTAATACAGGGACCATATTTTTGCCACTTTTACAATAGAAATAACTGTGTTTTTCCTATTTACTAAATATAAAAGAAGAAATAAAAGAAAAAATCCATAATCTATCTGAATGGGTTGATATCAGAGTATATTAAGATTTTCTGGATTAAAAAATGGACAAACTGATTATCAGTTATCGTTAATAGAATGCAACAAATTTACATAAATGTATTTTCTTACATATATGAAAAATTGTAAATGTGCCATCTTTAATAATACCAGCAATAGCGATAGGATTAGTCAGGCTATGGAATGTTTTACTGAGTGAATATCCTTGCAATTCAAAATAACATGTATTCAAACTCAGTAAAATTATTGAAGTTAAATTTGTTAATTTTATGCACACGTACTCTTACACATGCACACACACACACACACACACACACATACACACACACACACACACACACACACACACACACACACACACACACACACGCGCGCGCGCATGACTGAGCCCCTGGATTTACCATTGGTTGATGAATCTAACTGCCAATAATGTGACAACTGCCAATAATGTGAAAGAAACTTGTGTGTGTGTGTATGCATCTCTTTCTCTCTCTCTCTCTACATATATATATATATATATATATATATACACACACATACATACAGTATCTATATAAACAAACAATTTTAACAGTCTTCCTGAGCTTCAAGTCATATTTAATTAAATTTACATTCACAGTCTAAACGTTCACTGTACATAGTGATTACATAGTCTACATTCTCTGAATATCTGACTATTCTAGGGCACTGTAAAACATTCCTTCTTATAAGAAGTATTTTTTTCTGCTAAAGTTTTTCATTTTCTATAGTTGAACCCACAACTGGTTGATAAAAAAAGCACATAAACATAATTATTGAGCAAAAAACAATGCCTTACAATAATCCATCTGATCTTAAAGCAATTAGTATCTTAAGTTGTTATAAACCATATTGGCTTTGAATCAGTGTCAGTGTCAGTATGATACTGCAATAATTCATTTTGAGCATAAACCTAATGATTTTTTGTGTGTTTTAAGTACATAATAAATTATAATCTCTGTGCTCAAATCTGATTGCTAGTTCATTTGAAACTAACTCCTCACTACAGATCTGTCTCTCATATATTTACATTTAGGAATATTCTTAGTGACATAAGCAGTATAACAATTATATGTTAGAAGCAGATTTTGTTGAAAAAGGTATTCTGTATAGGCTAGTCTCAATAGAATTGTCAATGTTGTTGTAACCATTTCATCCAAAACTTCAAATGTTAAAGGTTCATCCATTAAGGCAAACTGTATATCAACCATTTCTGTATTCAGTTATTGAACAAATGTTAACAAATCCTATCAGTCCCCATTCCAAACCACCAGTCTACTATGTAACATTTTCTTTATAATTCAGTATGTCCATAAATCTTAGCAGTCCTGTTGTTCACCACAAAATATCCTACAAAATCTTCCTACATTGCGGTAATTTTCAGCTACAGAAATCATTCACGCTTGCAATTAAAATGTGACAACTATCTTATTCAAAAGTAGAACAAATGTAAAGCTATGAAGCAATCATTAAAACTCAAAGCTGTGTAAATCAATAGTTTCTAACCAGGGAAGCCAGCTGTTTCTGAATAGGTTTTAAATGCTCTGAATATTGAACCTAAATAATTGCTGGGGTTCTGCCATGGTGGTTACACCAGGATAAGAATGAGAATTCGAGTATTTCATTTGCCTCACTTTCTCACACTTCTTCATGTTTGTATGCTCTCAGGGCTTTTCTCATTTTGGGGGTGCAAGGTGTTTGTGCTTACAATTTTTTTTATGTTTTACAACCATATGAGTACTGTTGTATTGAGTATCAACCTCCCTGTGTTTTAGATGCTTTGGGATTGAATAAATATGTGTCAGTGTGACTGTTCAAAAATCTATCATGTCTCTAATATGAGCCTGGACAAAAATCTAACTTCATTAACAAAATGAAAATAAATTAATGATTCCACACTATATCATACATCACACTATTTCCACACATTTTTATCAATGCACAACTGAAATAATAAACATTCAGTAAAATCCTTACTCATAGGGGACTCTGCCCCCCCCCCCCACTCCTTTGTGTAGTGGCTCTGCCCACACATTTTATTGATTATACATGGTGAGAATAAATAACCAGCTTTCTACTACTGTTGAAGCTGATACTTCGATTTGAAGAATATGTCCTGATTTAAAAATCTTATACCACCTTAAAACTTTGCAACAGTGATAAATGTACTCACTATTTTATATTTACAATACTGTAATACCATCTCTCAGATTTACAGATAGTTGTCTGGCTTAACTGAAAATGGTGTATCTTAGAATATTTATATAAATCCCAATAAATGTCATTTTTGAGATCTGCACTGGCTTAGAGCCTCCACTCAGTGTGCCTTTAAAACCTTTACCATTACTTTCTATGCCCTCCACAGCCCAGGTTCTGTTTAAGTTTTTTTTTTTTTTTTTTTTGGGGGGGGGGCAAAGCTATATATATTTTTTAATTGTGTTATGATTTTTTTACTGATATTACTATCTTACTTAAAACATAAGACCTCCGGATTCAACTGTATCTATACTCCATAATTTAAACTAATCAAAGCTTATATTTTAGGTCATCATGCATAAACTTGGTATACTCACTCCATACAAGAAAGAGATCTACATTTATGTCAGCCACCATGATGTAAACATCTAAAATGATCTAAACATCTTCTCTTATGATGTGCTAAAGGACAATTGTGGAAGGCATTTAGAAATCTGTAGAAACCTGTACAGTATTACTTGGTCACTGGGTTATTGATCTACTGTTCTAAAATATGTGAACCACTTTTCTCAAAGTTCCTGGAACTAAATGATATGAAATTACCCTATTTCACCTGAACTTCAAATAGATAATGATCAGTAATTTTGGTCTGCTTTTTAAAGACATTTTAAACTGTAAGAATACCTTTGTAAATTATTTAATAATGCGGTTTAATTTAAGGAAAAGACATTTCATTCTGAAGCAAAAGTTTAGCTGGCTATTTATTTCATCTGAAAAAAAAAACAGCCATTGCATACACAGGGAAATAGATAAATATATATATATCCCTACACTGACAAGGGTAAGAAATCCACCACAGGTTAGCAAGTGGTCAACTCCAGGAAGGAAACCAATAGTACCACTCAAATGTAAAAGAACAGCAACTTATTTAAGCTTTAAAACTTCACAGTACCATTTCTTCCACACAAAATGGATTTCATCAGAATGAACTCACTTAAGTACATTACCAAATTTATATCTCATTACATCAATAATAAAACAAAAATAATTAACAAAGACCAATGAATTTCAAAGACAAATTAGTGTAAAAATGTAAACTAATTAAGTATTTAAAATGCATCATCTCAATTGCCATATTAACTTTTTCTGTTTATTTCTAAATATATATTTCCCTTCAATCAAATTAGATCAGTGGTAAAGCAAACATCTACTCTAGAAACATAAACCTGTCCTTACCACACCAACCCCACCAGATGGCATGACCAGTTCCTAACCCTAACATAGTCCCCATTTTAGAAATAGGCGGTTTCTAATATCAAGCAGAATACATCCCCAGCAATTCTTAAAAACAATCTTTATGACATGATGGAGGATCTCAAATACTTATCTGGGACACATTAGGAAAATGTATTTATTTATTTAATTATCTATTTACATTTGTTGACCGGGAGTGTCCGACTGGACGTAGGTCCATTTTCAGCGGAGGCCCGGGAAGAAAAGCTCCACAGTTAAAATAAACAGACAGTAGTTACATTGTATTACATAGCGATTAACAATTTAACATAGCAATTAATTACAAACATATTTACAGATGAAGAACATAGTACATCAGTAGACAACTAGAATCTTTATCTGCAAAGTACATAACAGACATTAACAAATGTTACAATAAGAAGTTCCTGCTGTATAATAAGTACTAGGCTTATGAGCATCTGAGCTTGCTATAATCAAGGTAGTTAGTGGGATGGAAAGAAAGGTAGTGGTTGGATGGGGTGGGTGATGTTAGAGTGGGAGTTGTAAGGGCATACCCAGCATGTTTTTAGGTGTGCTTTTAGTAAAGTTTTGAAGTGGGTGCATGATGGTACGGAGGTAATTGTAGGTGGGAGGGAGTTCTATAATTTGGCTATGGTGCAAGAAAATAGTGCTTCACCAGCAGAGTTATTGACTTTAGTGATTTGCAAGTGATTTTTGTTGCTGGATCTTAGTGGTCTGGTGGTACGATAGGGTTGGAGTAGATTCTGGAGGGATGGAACATTTAGTGGATGGTTTACTAGTTTGTGGGTGAGTGATAGTTGATACCATTGAAGGAGGTGAAGGAGTTCAAGCCAGCCCAGTTCAGCAAGTGAGAGAGAGTGGTGACTACGGTAGGATGCCCCTGTGACGATTTTGTTGTAGCAGGTCTCTAGCTTGTTTAGATCGCATTGCCTTAGGTTGGTATATATTGGAGAGGCATAAAGTAGGGTGGAGATAAGGTGGGAATTTGCTGTTGAAATCTTTGCTGCTTTGGTGAGAAGTTGCTTATTTCTGTATAATGCTCCTAGTTTTTTGTGGACTTTTTATGGTCATGGATATGTGAATGTCAAAATTTAGTTTAATCTACTCAATGAAGATAAGCTCTCACCAGTACTGATTAATGTGGCTGAGGTTCTTGATGTTCTCATTGCTTATAACATTAATAAGAAACTATTGATCTATGAACCTACAAATCTAATCCAGGCTGAAATCTCTTTTACTGGTAGATTCATCTGTGAAATGAGAATTTTTGACTAAATTTCTTTAAGTTTCCTTTTTATTATAACCAAATAGTCAATAACTTTGTTAACCTTATCACAGCAAAATTAACCAATGGCCTTTTCTCATTAGTTGTTTAGTTTCTCTGTGACATAATTGAGGTATTTTTATACTAAATTGCAGCTGAGTGCAAAGCCATAGTTAGGTTACCATATTCTAAACCTGTAAAAACAGCACAAGTGCAGAATTAATACTAGTAATCTTGATAACCAGTGCACTGTGGCAGGGAGAACAGTCCAAAGTGACTAAGCTCTCGAAAACACACAGGAGGTAAAAAGACAGTTTTACTCAAACCACACCGGTGCTTCACAAACAAATAAATAAAGTGAAACTAAAAAACCCTTTTGTCCTATAACAATGAAAGGGTTTCATAAGAACTACTACCCATGTCAAAAAACAGGAATGTAAACTTCATCTCAAAGGTCATATGATCAATTTAAACCAATGACTTTCTCTAAAGTTCTTAAAGTGCTATAAGTGATAATGTAATAAAATAACATAACAGAAAAGAACTATATTAAAAACAAAATAGAACTATGTTAAAAAGTCAGCCACGGACCTTAAATTGATAATTCATAAATTAATGTATCTACGTACATATATAATCACATAGTATATTAAGACCAGTAACTGGTATGTTAAAAATGAATGTTAAAATATTTAAGTTTTAAAAAGTTTAAGAAACATCAAAAATGAACAAAGGCCAAAACATTCACTTAAAAATCACAGTACCAGAAATATACATTTTTATGACTTTTTACATTTTTATAATTTTTTTTCTTATAACTTAGCAGACCTGTGCCTGGGAATAGTTAGAATAGAAAGAGAGGTGTTAATGCCCGGGGGGGGGGGGGGGGGGCATTTCATTTCAATTCCCAAAGTAACTTTTTATATGCAATTCCATTTTCCATTAACCCACCCCATATGATGTATTCAACAGCCTAATGATTAACAAAGTTAAGACATTTAAATCCTGTAAACCTAACCAAATGTCTAAACAAGGCATCATGCATATTTTCTTTAGCAATATCCAAATTATGTTCATAAATTCTTTTTCTAAGAATTCATTTATATTTTCCAATATATAAAGCAGGGCATGTTGAGCAAGTGGCAAGACACACTAGACCCTTACTTTGATAGTTACCAGATTTTGGGCATATCACAGTCTTGTAATCATTCATAAGTATAAGTGTAAATGATATATCCTCGTGTAAAAAACTACACTGTTTACACCTACCACAACATTTGCTACCAGAATTACCAGACTTAGTAGTTGCAGATTCAAATAAATTCTTAAAGTTAGGGACCCTCTTAAATGCAAAACAGGACTTTTCCCCCCAAATATTCAGCATATTATTGTTGGCTTAAAAATACACCAATTGTTGTTAATGATTTCCTTAGCTATCTGGGAACCATTATTATACTGAAGTACCAAAGCATAATTAAACATAGGTTCTGCAAGGTTCTGAACACTAGATCAATCAAGATCTAAAATGTTACAGGCCCGAAAAGCATACTGGGTCTAGTAATTTAAATAACAATATGCAGATCTCAGAATAAACACTCTTCCTGCACTTTTGTAAACAAATATCTCAAAAAAGATTTCCTTACAGAATTTACACACTGCTCCTTACAACTTGTCCAAGGATCACCACTTGATTTTACAATCCATTTTATATCAAGAAAATTAAGGAAAAAAACAAAAAACAATACTAGACCATCTGGATAATGCCAGTCCCTCTGGTTCCAATGGTCTATGTCAATGGATTATTACAATGATAGCTAAGTATATTCTTCTTTTTGCTGAACATATTCTTAGCCTCTGCCTAGAAAAGACAATGCCTAATATTTGGAAGCACACAGTCATTACTCCTTTACCAAAACTAGCAAAACCCACAACATCAAATAACTACATGTTTAGGTAATGTATTAGAACATTAGTATGCACTTAACTAACTCATTATATCAAACAATACTCACATCTGTCACCTCTTCATCATGGTTTCTTGAGAGACAGAGTGATGCATGTTAACTGCCATACACAACTTTCAAAACAGTCACTGTATTTCTTGGCTTCACTAAAACATTTTTTCTAGACTATCAGAGACCACTCCTTAATGCCCTCTTAGTTTTAGAAATTAATTCTACTTCTAAACAGTAGTTCAACATTTTATCTGATGGATGATTTTCAGTCAAAACAGGCTCTAATCCCTCTGACAGATCAGACCTAATAAAAGATGTACTCAGAGGATCCATTTTACCTCCACTCCTTTTCTCTGTGTTCATAATTAGCCATCCTTTTGGTCATCCTCAATTCTCAGTCATACAGTAAACTAATAGTATGACCCCTCATCATATATAATCAAATAAAAAAATTACCTTTTTACAATATCCACTATTCAACAAAGAAACACAGACACACGGGGACAGATGCACATATACAAAACTGCTCTTTGGTGCACCAAACTAGTTCTTCGCATTTTCCCCAGATTGGTGCATAATCATAATTCTTTGGAAACCATTATACCTTTCATATATGTAGAGCTCCAGCTTGACTAATAGCTAAACATTTAACTCCACATTGCTGAAATAAGATTTAGAATAAACAAGTTATTGCTTTGGTGAGGTAAATCTCACACATTCTTACCACAAAAAAACAAGTGTCAGTAAAAGGTTCCTGTTATCACAATTACAATAAAGTATTTATCACTGTCTCAGTTTCTCAAAAGATTCTCAAAACCTTTTTAGTTAAGAAAATTTTCACTTTCTTTGGGAACCCACATTCTTAAATTGTTACATCGAGCTCTCTGTTCCAAGTTCTCACACTTTTTTTTAAAATTCTCCAAGTCTTTTGGAGAAATTAATACCATGATGGGAATGGAGCCCATTCCTAAGTCAAGGTACAATTAAAGTTCATGAAATTAGTAATGACTCCTTCTGCAATTCTTATGGAGTTACATGTATTGGCAACACATTTAAATACGATTGTAAATTGCTCTTACTACTACTGGAACTGTCTTGGTTTCTTTCTTCCACATTGCTTTCATTTCTGCTTGCAAATCCTGATATTTTATGACTTTGTGTGAAAGACACTTTACTTACTGGGTGTGGTGATTTCAATGATCAATGCAACTTTTGTCTTATTTTTCATGGACCACCATATCCCATTTTCTAGTATCTATCTTTTGAACTTAGGTAATGGATGATCCCATGTAATGCAGACTTCATCATTTTCTATGATGCTTTGTAGGTCATGTTTCCAGTGTTTTTCAGCCACTTCAATACCATAATGGTTGCACAATCCCCAATGCAACAGTCTGGCCACATTATTATGCCTTTCAGTATACAGTCCTTCTCGCATTAGTATGTCACAACCAGCAATGAGGTGTGCAACTGTTTCCAGGTCTGTTTTACAAAACCTACATTTGTCTGTTTCTCCCCCATGTTCAATGGACTTGGTAAACTAACATGTGCATAACCCACTATCTTGGGCTGCCAATATTAACCTTTCATCTTTTAGTTTGAATTCACCTCTCCTTTACCATTCCTGCATTTGATCCTGATCAACATGAGGTTCTTCCAGAAGTTTTCTATACTTGCAACGATATTTATGCATTTTCCACTTTTATTCTTGCCTTCTCATGTGGTTCTTCACCTTATATTCTTTCTTTTGTTTTTTGGCACATTCAGTTGCTGCTTGATTTTTATCTACTTCTGGTTTGATTTCCATTCCTGCTTGGCACCGATATGCTTCTGCTAGATTAAGCAGGAAAATCATCTTAGATTTATTTTCTTCATGTTTTAACACTTTCACTACATTTGGGTCTTGTGAGGTATGCAGATAAGTGTGGAGACCCACAATTGCAAATCTATACATGTAACCAATTTCAAGGAAGCCCATCCCTCCTTCGGAATGGGGAATATATAATCTTGGTATGCACTGATTTTATAAATCATTTGGTGAGCATGAAGCATCCTTCTTGCTTTCCTGTCTAATCTATCCAACACATTTTGGGGCCAGTCAGTCACTCCAAAACTGTAAGTTAGGACAAAAAGAGCAAATTAGTTTATAGCTTGGATTTTGTTCCTAGATGTTAAAATTGTTTTCAGGATTAATTTAAGTCTTCTAAAGTGTTCCTTACTAAGTTTTATTCACATTTGCTCAAGTTTTATTGTTGATCCTTCACAAATTTCCAAATATTTATATATTCCCTCTTGCTCAAGTTCTTTTATATCACATTCTTGTTGCAAAGTGATGTTTGTTGGTGCTGCAGTTTTCCTGATTTAAAGGTTGCTTTTGTACATTTATCAAGACCAAATGACATTCTTATATTATCTGAAAACATTTTGACAACTTGCAGTTATGCTTTCAGTTCTTCATCTGATGAGCTATACAGTTTTAAATCATCGACAAAGAGAAGATGAGAAGCTTTTGCACTTTGTTGTTTTCTAGGATCCACATTACAGCCATGGCCTAAGTTGTGAAGTAGACATCTTAATAGGTTAAGTACAAGGCAGAATAGCTGAGGTGACAGGGAGTCACTCTGGAATATCACCCTTTGAATTTTTATCCCTGGAATAATAATTTGTTCTTTATCATGGCTTAACTGCAAAGTGGTCTGCCACTGTTTCATGGCCACTGTAATGTAGCTAATCAGTGTAAGATGCATCTTATACATTTTTAAGCAGTCTTTTTAAGCACTTCTTTATCCATGAATGTGGGATACTATCAAATTATTTTTTGTAGTCAATCCATGCCATACTTAAATTCTTCCCCTTTTTACAGTTCTCCAGTATGACTTTAACAACAAATCATCCTTTATTCCATATGACTGTCTTTTATTGCCCTTTTGTTGTATTGCAATAATTGAGTTTTCTTCTTAATGACTATAAACTCTGTCAGCATCAGTTTCAGTGTATAGTTTATATGTCATCAGAAGGCAAGTTATTTGTCTATAATTTTTAAGGTACTTGCAGGTTCATTCTTAAGTAGGAGCATTGTTTTTCCTGTTGTTAGTCAGGTTGGTGTCTGTTCAGGGTGTGCTTATAATTTTTCTTACTTATGGCTAAATCTTCGTGCAAAGATGTTAATACTTTTAACCAAAAGTTAGTTACTGCATCTGGGCCTGGGGTTTTCCAGTTAGAGGCTTTTCTTAACTTTGTTTCAGTCTCACTGGCTGTTACTTCATCCCATTTCATATCCTATACCTTTAAACTTATTCTTTCTTTTACTTCTTTGATCTATTTAGCATCTTTGTTATGTTCCACAGAATCTTCATAGATATTTGTCCAAAAGTAATCTATTTCTTCTTTTTTTGGTGGTTTTCCAATTCCTTTTACCTTGCGTCCAAATTCTCTATAAAACTTTTTTGAATCATGAATACATTGCTTATTTTTTACTTTTGTTTTATATTTATCTGCGTATCTTCTAAGTTTTCCCACCTGTGCTGAGATTTTTAGTTTATTTGTGATAGTGCATGCTAGATCCTGATCTGTTTTAATACTGTGCATTGATTTTATCATGTCTACATTTTCCAAGTATTTTTGTTGATCTGTTCCCTCTTCTGTACTCTTCTAACAGTGACACTTCTTGTCTTAATTGCTTTATAGTTTTCTCTGTTTGATACTTCCATGATGGTATTCGATTTCTCCCCTTCCTTTCCTTCACTGCCCTGTGTTCTTGTGGTAGAACTTTATCAGTTATTAATTTAGCTCCACAGAAATATATCCTGTTTAGTTCTGTTATATCGCATGGAACTCTATGGACAGTCCTTGTTACTGTGTTCATTTGTTTTTATCAAGCTTCTGACTTTTGGGATTTTATTGACCTTCTGCAGTCTATTTCTTTCATTGAGCTTAATATGTCTATCTCTATTAAATCAAGCAACTTTTATCTTAGTTTGTTTTCGTTTTCCATTTCCTGCTGGCATTCCATAGAAAGTTCTATTGCATCTTCCAGTGTCACATTCTCTTCAATTTCATCCTGTGCCATCTGTTGCTCTGTCATATGGGAAC
This sequence comes from Protopterus annectens, assembly GCF_019279795.1. NCBI lineage: Eukaryota > Metazoa > Chordata > Ceratodontiformes > Protopteridae > Protopterus > Protopterus annectens. Next base: position 474,375,865 of record NC_056738.1, read on the forward strand.
TCACTGGCCTGTCACTTCTCAACATTGACTGAGTCAGAGTTTCCACAGTTTCATGTTTCTTCCCTTGTTGTCTAGCTTCAAGTGAACATTTATACTGTTTTCCTGTGGAAGGTTCCAAAATATCTTCATATGGCCCTTGACCAATTGCTTCCTGTCCCACTGGTTTCCCCTTAATTTGGAGGTCCATTCTTCTATCCTGTTGTGCTGCTTTCTGAAGTAGATTTTCTACACTGAGGCCTTCACTTCAGTGGTACTCCATAACCTCAATTTCTGTTTCTTTAACTTCTCCATTACTAGTCTCCTTTTCTAACTTTCCTCTTTGTCTTTTTATTTTTTGTGTTGTAAAGTTTTCCATGTCTGGATTCATTTGCCTGTATTTCTCTTCAAATATCTTTGGTGCTGCTCTTTTAGCATTGATTAGTTTTGCTTTCTCTTTGCATAGATATTACACCATATTAAATCTCTTTTTCTTTCTCTCTGTTCCAAGTTCTCCAGTAATGCTTCTCACGTGTACTCATAACATGAAGAGCTGATCATTCAGCTTTACCTCTAATGTTTGAGGCTGTCATTCATCTGCACCAGTCAGGATTTGTGATATACACTGGTGTTCTTAATTTGCTGAAGATCAAATGTAGCCATCTTCTTCATATCTGATTTGGACTGTGGACCTCCCCTCATCACCTTGAGTTCTTTAGCTGAAATTTGGAGATCCAAACCCAAGTTGTTCCCCATGAGATACACATTAAGAGAGCACTTCCAATTGATTAACACTTAGATGTAAACCATTATATCAAGAAATTTAAAGCTTTATTTAAAGATGATGCCATTTAATGAAGTAGGCACTATATTTTATTTCTCCTTTCAGATTTTACACCAGTGTGCACTCCTGACGTTCATACAGGACCTTTCTATATTATAGCATATTGCCACAGAACAAAGGAAATTTGACAACCAAGTCATACTTCTCAGTTACAGATGACCAGTTAGATAATCTGTAGCTGTTTACAGGAGAATATACCTTACCTACTGGTGTAGTGGATTAGTAGAGGGATGTGATTATTTTCCCTCCAAATAACCTTGTTCTACAGTCTTTGGATTGTGTCCCTCATTCTCCACTTATATATTGTGGGCCACTTAGAAAGTCAAGTAACCTGAGAAGTGCTTGCAGTTCACCAAAAAAAAGAGGCACTTATGCCCAGCTGGTCATACCCTCTTAAATTATTAATATACATTTTAAAAATGTGAGTGTAGCTTTAACAGCTAAAAGAATAAAGCCATGTTGATTGTAGGATAAACGTTTTCTAAAGTGGTGATGATGGCTATCACCTGTCTCTCTCTCTCTCTGCACAGGAAAATCCTGCTATAGGATGGTGTGTTTTCAGAAAAACAATGAAAAATGACAAGTTTATTATTTTAGGGGGAAATAGTTTGTAAAGTTTCCTTTAAATATTACATGTAACTATGCCTTTATATATTAAAAACCTTAATATGATGCATAGCATCAGAAACAAGTAAATCCCAAGAAGAGAGATTATTTACTTCGGCAGTGAAGTAAAAATTAGTAGTTTGTGTTGTTTGAGACTATGGCTTGCTCTGCAAAAATCTGATGTTTCCATAAATGTCCCACTTTCTGGATCTCAGAAGGTGACAGTCTTAGGTGCTCTTTATATCATGATAAGACTTCAGTGTGCTAAAGGTAATAAAAGCTAAGAAACCACCAATACCAACAAGATGTATTATGTATCTAACAGATAAGCTAGCAGGAAAAAGTAACATTTGTAGTTGCAGAATCTCTCGATAGTAACCAAGAAGCATAATGCCTCTGTGTAAGACTAGATACAATTCATGAACCTTATCCAGAAGGCCTGGAATCAACACAGTCTTCATAGTGTAGACAAAGCTAAACTGAACAATTCCTTTAACCAGACAGCTGCTTAACCAGTCATAGAAATGAGGTTTGGTAACAGACCAATTTGTCCAGGGACATCTTCAGATGGGGGTTTAGAATTAAATACTAAGAGGGTAGGGAAGAAACTAGTTGGGGGGAAGAAAGGGTTAAATAGGAAAGTAGGATGACTGGGAGGAAGTGAGGTAAGTGTAAAGAATGGCTTAATAAGTTTTAGCGAGTGTGTAACTGGGTAAGATATCACATTTTGCAATGAACTTGCTAGATTGTAGGTTACTTGAGATGACCTGTAGGTATACTGGTGTCAGGAAGGCCTTAGTTGAATAGTAGTAGGCGGGTGGAGGTGAGTAAGGATCATCTGATATTTTTTTTTCTTCTTCCCCAGTACAATAATTAACATATGGCAGATAGATAATCTCCAGGTGTCTTGATTGAGATCATTAGTGCAGGTGCATTCTAAAATCATTTTACAGCGTTAAGAAGTTATTATAACGGTTTGTGGAACACTGCATAGGCAATGGTTATAAACAAGACTGATCAGGGTTAGGAGTGAGTTTAGGCATTTTAAACTTTTAGTATAGCTTAGGAATAGGCTGGAGGCTTATGGTGAATGTGTTTGGTAGGTTACAGGGCCGGAATGCAGTTGTCAGTTGTTGGAAGAAGGTGGAGGATTGTGGGCCTGTTGGTAAAGTTTTGCAGTTGCAGATCTCAGCTTTACGGTCTGATTGCAGGGTAGAGCTGGGGCTGTCTGTTTGGGAATGGCACATTAGTGATGAATCATTTTTTAGAGGTAGTACCCTGCAGCAAATTCATGCTAATGCAAAATCCATTATTCTAGCAGTCTTCTAAGTTTGTAAGAACTATATTTAAATGGTTTCTATTTTTGAGTCTCTATTCCATGTTTAGCTATGCCTCGGTACAGATGTTGCCTCATAGTTTCTGACCATTTCCATAACATGGTGCTTTCTTGGTTTTTGAGCTGTGCCTCATTGTCATATTGCTGCAGGCCATGTGGTGTGCATTCTGAGTGCTGCTGTGGGAATGAGGTACAACAAAGTGTGCTTCAAAGGGTAGTGGTATGGTTTCCAGTGTCTGTGGTACTGTTGAAGGAAAAAGTATAGAGGTATCTGTTATTGTTGGTAAAAATGGTTTAGAAGTGGCTGCTCCATTGCTGGGAGGATCAACAAGTGCATGTCAGATGCTTTTGAGGTGCCCGTGAATAATGGTTGTATGCTGCACATGCATGGTGAGTTGTGTCCATGGTTATTGCATAGGCTACAGCACTTGGTGGGTATTATTATTAACAAAAAAAAAAGAAGAGGAAATATGTACATATTTTTACTTTTATTGGACTGTGGGGAATATCAGAGTTATGCGTGAGCCTGTCAACAAATTACATTTGAGAGGATTAGTAGTGCATGCAGCTGTGCTGGGATGTTTTGGTAAGTTTATTTAGAAAAGTGACTAGCCACTGCTGGCATTCTATCAGAATTGAAGAGTTAAGGAGCACATGTTTCAGTGGTAGTGGTTTGTGATGCATATTTCGAGGTGGGAACTCTGGCTGATAAAAATGTAATTGATGCTGGTAGTTGTTACCTGTTTGGGATATAGTAATAGCTTTGAGGACTACAGTGGATGCCAAGGTATGGATGGAGTCTAGAGCTTTGAGTTTTATTGTAGTAGGGTTTCATTGCCGAGTGATTTAATTGCTTCTTTGGCCAGAGGTGGCATGTGTTTTATGGATTTGGGGTAGTGTGGTATAGTTTTCGTGGCTGTCAGTGAGCTCCTTGGCATTGCTGAAGTAAGATGGGGGTTTAGCTTGGAAGGTTCAGTGAAGAATTTCATATTTAACTGGTTCCACTGTAGCAGCATTTATTCAACTGTTAAAAAAAAAAAAATTCATCTGGGTCAGTGCATATGCCAGTCGATGGAATGGATGAATAGATGAATAGTTATTTCCATATATATGTGGCATTCCTGCGAAGTTTATACGAACAATACTCATCTGTGCTCAGAGACAGATTGGAGTGCCGCCTTATGGTTATTTTCAGTAGTTGGTAGGAGTTGTAACTAGAGGCATGTGGTTCAGTGAGCTGCAATTATACACTTATTTGTCATGGAAAACTATTCATTTAATTGGGTAATGGATCAGTGAGCATTTGGTACTGTTTAGTTCTCTCTGTAGTAAAACATTTGCCAATATGAAACTACATAGGTATTTAAAAAAAGCTATGGACTACTTTAGTGCAGAAAATGGATATTAATCTACATTATTTGACAATTCACAGGTTAATAGCACTAATATTTTAAAAGTCTCCCTGATTATCCCTGACTAACTCGGGAGTGGTCACTGATTTTATTGCAATTTGTCCCTGATCGGTTGATAGCTAGGCAAACAACTGTGGTATATTCCTTTTTAATTTTGATCTGGTTGTGTACAAGATGGGGGTTCTTCTAGTGGGTTACTGGAGTGCAGCAGACTGCTATGGGGGCAGGGGATTGTCTGGAAATCACTTTACTGGCCAATTCCTAGTAAAACTTAAAGACTTCCTTTAAAAAATAACAACAGACATTGGGTTTTAGTCTTCATACATTTTGGAAGATTCAGGCTAAAGCATAATCTGTTACTATATCAAACTTCAAGTCTGTCAGTACATTGTTAACGCCAGGTAGAAACAAAATTTGCTGCTTATATGCTGGACAAGGAGGGCAGGTTGAGTGACTCTTGGAATGGTGTGGAAGCTGTAGGGCAGCAGTTTTCTGGGCTTGGGAGCAGGTTGGGTTTTAGCTGCACATGTACATTTATGCCTGGAGCTGTCCTGCTCTTGTCTAAGGGTGGCATAGGTATAGAGGTGTCTGGTATGGAAGGTCATCCTGTTCAAGGACATACATCACAATTGTCCAGATTTTCACAGAATATCTGCATTTTGCTTTGTGTTTTGGATCTATTCATCAGGGATCGGTTCCTCCTGGAATTTCTGTCCTTCTGGCAAATCACTGGGATGATTGGAGGTTTGCAGTTATTAAATAATGACATAAGGGGGGGCAGGGGGTCTGCTCAGGTTATGTAGTAAGGGAGGCAGTTACATTCATAGAAGAAGGGTTTGCTTGGCTGGTGAACTAAGGGTGGCAGCTACATTAATACAGGTGACATTGCAGTGGACTGGAAAAAAAATGGGCAGATGTCATGAGGGTGATTGCACCGGGTCACAGAGATAGGACAATGATTGCCCTTGGGCTGTTGTGTCATTGGTTTGACTGCTGTTGAGCAGTGTCTGAATAGCCACCAAGGTATAGCAGGCAAGTTTTGTTTGTCATTGTAAGCCAGCAATGTTGGTAAATGAGAAATTATTTGCTTTGGTTGCAAGCTGGGAGGTGTCCATGAGGCAAAAAGCAGGGAACTCCAAGGCAAGTCAGGAAAGCAGACCCAAAAAACGATTTATTCCAAGTGGTTACACAATCACAAATACAGTTAAGCGCTTTCACCTGGAACACCCCCAGGCTTCTTCAGAACAAATTAAAATGCCAAAAGCAGTGCTTTAAATAATGCCATCAATCTTGAATCCAATCTCAGTTACATCTGAAGGTCAGAATGAATACAGGCCTTTCAATGACTAATGTTCAGTTAATGGGTTTTAAGATGATTGGATTCAAAATTATTCGTTAATTATTTTCAGATATGGATGTGGAAAGCACTTGCTATGTTAGCCACATAACTTTTTCACGGTCAATAATGACAACTATACATTTTTTCTCTGCTTTCTATGATTTTCTTATACTTCATAACCCATCTTAAGTGCTGCACACCCTTTACAGACAAATTTTGTTACAGGGTGTTTTCATTCCTTCAGACAAGAACCTAAAAATAGATTAAAATTAGAGTTACACTAAAACAACAAAAAGGCAACACAAAAGACCAGTCTCCTGGATAACAGTTCTTAGGAAGAAACTTCAAACAAGGTTAATATTTTTCTTAGAATTTCAAACTGAAGACTGACAGCTGAACATTATAACAGCTGGTTCAAATAATTTCCAAATGCCATGTAACTTATAACATGCTTAGAATAGAGTGTGATAGCAACCTTTAGAAAAAGTAGATATTACTAGAATATCTAATACAGGGAGCATATTTTTTGCCACTTTTAAAATAGAAATGACTGCATTTTACCTATTTACTTAATATAAAAGAAGAAATAAAGAAAAATATCCAGCATATATTTGAATGGGTTGACATTAGAGTATATTAAGTTTTTCTGGAATAAAACATGGACAAACTGGTCATTAGTTATGGTAAATAGAATGCCGCTAATTTACATTGATGTATTTTCTTAAATATATAAACAATTGTAAATGTGCCATCTTTACTAATACCTACAATAGCAATAGGATTAGTCAGGCTACAGAATGTATTACTGAGTCAATATCATTCCAATTCAACATAATATGTATTCAAACGGAATAAAATTACTGAAGTTAAATTTGTTAATTTTATACACACATACCCTTGCAGACACACACACGTACTGTACATGATTGTGCCCCTGAATTTAGCACTGGTCGACGAACTGCCAATAATATGATAGAAACTCATGCGTGTGCGTGTGTGTGTGTGTGTGTGTGTGTGTGTGTGTGTGTGTGTGTGTGTGTGTGTTTGTGTGTGTGTGTGTTTGTATATAAAATTAACAAACAATTTTAACAATATTTGTGACCTTCAATTCATATTTAATTAAATTTACATTCACAGTCTAAAAGTTCACTGTTCATAGTGATTACATGGTCTACATCCTCTCAATATCTGACTGTTCTAGGGCACTGTAAAACATTTCTTCTTACAAGAACTAAATTTTTGTGCTAACGTTTTCTATTTACTATAGCTGGATCTACACTTTGTTAAAAGCATTTAAAAATTATTATTCAGCAAAAAACAGTGTCTTGCAATAATTCATCTGATCTTAAAACAATTAGTATCTTAAGTTGATATAAACCGTATTGGCTTTAAATCAGTATCAGTGTCAGTCTGATATTGCGACAATTCATTCTGACTATAAAATCCACACTTTTTTGGATGTTTTAAGTACATAAATAATAATCGCTGTGCTCAAATCCGACTGCTAGTTCATTTGAAACAAACTCCTCACTACAGATCTGTCCCTCATAAATTTACATTTAGGAATATTCTTAGTGACATAAGCAGGATAACAATTATACGTTAGAAGCAGATTTTGTTGAAAAAGGTATTCTGTATAGGCTAGTCTCAATAGAATCGTCAATGTTTTTGTAACCATTTCATCCAAAACTTCAAATGTTAAAGGTTCATCCATTAAGGCAAACTGTATATCAACCGTTTCTGTATTCAGATATTGAACAAATGTTAACAAATCATGTCAATCCCCACTCCAAACCAACAGAATGCCATTTAGCATCTTCTTTGCAATTCAATTTGTCCATAAATCTTAGCACTCCTATTATTCACCTCAAAATATCCCAAGGAATAATCCATTCATAGGAGTGCAAAATCTTTCCACATTGCTGTAAGTTTGAGCTACAAAAAACATTCATTCCTGCAATAAAAAATGTGACAACTATCCTATTCAAAAGTAGAAAGAATGTAAAAATAGGAGGCAATCACAAAAACTCAAAGTTGTATAAATCAATAGTTTCTAAGCATGGAACCCAGCTGTTTCTGAATAGGTTTTAAATGTTCTGAATGTTGAACATTGGTATTCTGCCATGGTAGTTACACCAGGATTAGAGTGAAAACGCATTTCATTTACCTACTTTTCTGAAACTTCTTCATACTTGTATGCTCTCAGGGATTTTCTCAGTTTGGGGTACAAGGTGTTTCTGCCTACAAAAGTTTTTATGTTTTACATCCATATTACTACTGTTGTATTTACTATCAACCTCCTTGAGTTTTAGATGATTTGGGATTGAATAAACATGTGTTAATTCAATGAGACATGATTATTCATATGAGCCCTTCTAACCAGTAACTCAAGACCTGTATACCACCTTCATATGGTATAGTTGTATATAAAGTGCACTCATCTAAAGAAAGTAGATACAATTTACATTCCATATTAATGGCTGTCACTGACTGTAAAAAAATCTATCATGTCTTTAACATGAGCCTGGAAAAAAATCTAACTTCATTAACAAAACAAAAATAAATTGATGATTGCACACTATATCATACCACACACTACTTCCACACTTTTTATTAATGCACAACTGAAATAATAACAACTCAGTAAAATACTTAGATGTGGGGACTCTGTCCCCACACCCCTTTATGTAGTGGCTATGCCCACACCTTTTATTAGTCATGCAAGGTGAGCTACTGTTAAATCTTCATACTTCTATTTGAAGAATATGTCCTGATTTAAAAATCTTATACCACCTTAGAACTTTGCAGCAGTGATAAATGCACAGACTATTTTGTATTTACAATACTGTAATGCCCTGCCTCAGATTTACAGATCTGGCCTAACTGAAACTGATGCAGAATTATGTCAGGTAAATTACTGATCCATCTTAGAATACTTGTATAAATCCCATTTTTGAGATCTGCACTGTCTTTGACCCGCTACTCAGTGTACCTTTATAATCTTGACTATCACTTTCTATGCCATCCACAGCCCAGGTTCTGTTTAAGTTTTTTTACGGGGGGGGGGGGCAAAAAGTATATTATTTTTTTCCTACATAAAATGCAGGATAGGTAGAGTACAGTGCCAAGAAAACCAAACCTGTACTAAAGCAATTTCCCATCTGTGAGTACAAGTATTGTTTCGTCCGATACAACTGCCTTGTAAAATATATTTGCACTGACAGCATTCACCACACTTTGTAGTGCCTCTTTGTACTTTGTCACCCCAAACATTGTTTCTATCCAAGCCTACTATAACCTTAATATTCTTTGCTCTCTTCGACGTAACTGTAGGTTTAGGTCCCAAAATATTCTTCAGCTTTTCTCACCAGTTAAAATACATCAATATTTGTTTAGAATATTTTAACAGTATGAGAACCTGTGTTATTCTGCACAGTTAAAACCCTGGTATAGGGACTTTTACTAGGCTTATCAAACTTGTTGTCTTTTTTTTTATTATTGTTATTTTTAGGGTTGTACTGATGCACTGTTTCAAAGGAAACTTCCAATCCAGCTTCATTACTCAGTATGTTTGTGTCATTGTTCTCAGGGGCATATAGGTCAACCACTAAGAGCAGAACGTATTTCAGACTACATCCTGTAGAAATCTCATCACTAATAGTCTTTACCAACCTATGAGGGTGTTGACTTTTGAAAAACATATTTTCACATTTTTCCCTCTCCAAATTGAATACTGCCTTGTCAGAAACCATACATGACAATCTCACAAGCTGTCCTTTAACAAGACTTTTCTTTTATGAGGAAGGATGGGTACTCTTAAAATGCAGATAACTTTTTGAGAAGATCAGTTTCCTAAATATATTTGAGGAAAAACAATTGATTTGATGGGTGAATGTCTAAAAAAGATCATTTGGCCAATGAAGTTTATAAAATCTAAAATGAATTGTACATCACCTGACCATAGGATGAATATATCATCAAAAAATCTCAAATATAGTTTTCTGTGTTTGAAAAAAGGAGATGCAAACACAAATTGATTCTCCCAAGATAACATAAGAATATTGGCAAAAATTGGGAAACAAGCAGCCCCCTTTGCATCACCTTTGTTTTGCTTGAAACATTTTCCCTCAAAACAAATGTAATTGTTGCTTCAAACTATTTCTATGAATTCCATTAATAATCTGATTTGCCTAGCAGTTACAATTTGAAACTTGTAAGTTCTTCATAGAATAGTTGCAAATCAAATTCTTGGGGGATGCAAGAAGACAGATAAATGACATCCACTGTTATAAAAAACACATCTTTATCCCAAAAAGTGGGCTTGAGTGTCTGAAAATCCCAGTAATTGCTAATCATATGTGTTTATGATTCCTGAATAGGTTTCAGCATTCAGTCAACCATAACAGCAAATGGATATGTCTTGGATCCTGCTTCTGATACTATTGGTAAAGGGGGGCTTAACTATAATTTTGTGTATTTTTGGTATTCCAAAAATGATTGATATGGAAGGACTGGGATTTTTTAAAAAAAAATGTAAGTATTAATGTCTAAATTGTGCTGTAACAAACAATCTTCTAGGTACAGGTCTATTCTATTGTAAGACAAATGAACCTCATTTGCAGATGGAGCAGCAGAGGGACCTCATTCATATAATATTTTGTACATTTCCCAGGTATAACTAAAATTGTCAAAAAGAACCACCCCTACCCTTGTCAGGTTTCTTAATTCTTATGGTGTGTTTCATTTTGAGTTCCTGTAATAAACAATATTCATCTCTACTCAAATTGTAATTCTATGTCCTCATATTACCCTGGGCAAATTGTCTAAAAAAATTCATGTTCACAGGTATCAGAGAAGACCTGTACAGTAGGGTTCATCATAGGCATAGCTGTATTCTTCTTCCTAAGTTAATTCCTCCATTCAATATTCTCTAGCAAAACTCTGTCAAATTGCATGGTAAAATTCAGCTTTCTAATATATAACTTAAATTCAATATGGATGTCTGCTAAATTGTAAATTTGTATATGGAAGAAGGTAAAACCCATTTCAAACAGAGAAAAATATTCATTAGTTATTTACAAACTACTATAATTTTAGATAACAAAGTTATTGTGTCTGGCAATTCTGTTATCATTACTAACACAAATGTCAGATGAATTTTTGACTTGTTCACTTATCTGTGTCTCTATCAACTTATGTTTGCTCCTCTCACTCTTGTGTATTGGCCAGATCTGGCACCTCTCCTGAGCACCTGGCCACGGGGACCAGCTGAAATATTTGGAGGATGTGTCCTGCTCACAAGAGTCTCCAAATGATGAAGAGGTAAATTGCTATCAGTATGTGTATTTTCAACTGGAGAAGGGGTAACACTGCCAGAAGCCTGTTTAAAATGTATCTGGAAAGCATTGCCTAATTCATACTGCAATTTATCCCTTAGTAGTTTTTTTCCTATTCTTAACTTTGTTAACATGAAAGTTAACCCTCTGAAACACTTTTTTTGTATGCTAATATGTGTGCAGCAAATAAGTAATTTTTAATAATTTCATGCAAATAGTCTACTTCTTTAACTAAACTCTCAATAATAATCATGTTATTTTGAATAATTGAGGCTGATAATTTAAGTGCTTGTTTGCTAACCATTTCAACAAGGCTGTTGTAAAATGTATTACCTGGTATCAATCCGTTAGGGAATTTAAAATATCTAAGTCCTTAGGAACCCAACAAACACTGATACAGTCTTTAAGGAAAAAAAATGTCCAATTGCAAGTTGCATAGATGTACACACTTTTTTTTTCAAAATTAGAAATTAGTTCCTTCAAATTGTCAAATCCAGCAACAGAGCTGTAGTGATACTTTGTCATCAAGGAAAAAATCTTTAACCAGTCTCTAAAGTTAAAAGAACCATTCACTCCCAGTTTACCAGCTGGTAAACAAGACTTTACTACATGGTAAAGAGTTTGATACACTACCTTTAGTTGGAATGTGTCCATTGTTATGTAGTCTGCTGCTAAATAAGGAGTTAGAATCCAAACAGTGATTCACATCTAAACAACAATATGCCATTGTGACTATTCATTCCAAAGAAGTTTGCTTGCTTCCATTACAGATACCTTGAATGAATTCTGTCAGCAAACCAATAAGTTTAGTTAGTTCACTAGCACTGTAGGAAACAGTCTAACTTATGTTGTATGCACGTTCGCCAGCATGCACTTCTGGAGTAAAAAAAGTTTGGCTTCCTATCATGGAACCAGCCCTATCCTCCATAGTTAAGTTCAAAACAGCAGCAAGAAATAAATGAAAAGGTGGATAACCAAAACTAAAATAAATTACAACCACAAGAGAAAGAAATGCACCACAGGTTAGCAGAAGGTCAAATCCAGAAAGGAAACCAATACTACCACTCGAAAATAAAAGAACAGCAGTTTATTTAATCTTTAAAATTTCACCAGTAGTGTTTCATCCACACAAAATGGACTTCATCAGGATGAACTCACTTAAGTACATTCTCAAATTTATATGTCATCACACAAATAAAAAAACAAAATATTTAACAAAGACCAATGAATTTCAAAGACAAATTAGTATAAAAACTGAAACTAATTAAGTATTTAAAATGCATCGTCTCAACTGCCATAATTAACTTGTTCTGTTTATATATATATATATATATATATATATATATATATATATATATATATATATGCATATATATATATATATATATATATATATATATACATATATATATATATATATATATATATATATATATATATATATATATATATATATATATATATATATATATATATATATATATATATATATATATATATATATATATATATATATATATATATATATATATATATATATATATATATATATATATATATATATATATATATATATATATATATATATATATATATATATATATATATATATATATATATATATATATATATATATATATATATATATATATATATATATATATATATATATATATATATATATATATATATATATATATATATATATATATATATATATATATATATATATATGTATATATATATATATATATATATATATATATATATAGTTCCCCTTCACAAAGTCGAACGTTCAGAAACTCGAAATGCATATGGCTGAAGCTATATGCTCGACTTTCTGAAGCTCGACTTCATGAAAGGGAGCTAAAAAATAGAAAAACGTAACACAACAAAGTGTTTCTGCAGGGTGTCAAGCCCCCCTGCACCCCCCAAACCCCCTCTACTTATTTATTCCAACTCTGAGATCACACTACAGAGCAGGAAGGGAAATTTCCTGTTCTGCGCTGTATGCCGTTCCCAATTCACAGAGTCGAGCTTCAAAAATTTCGAGCATATGGTCTCGGCCATATGACTTTTGAGATTGTGGCTGTTCGACTTTGTGAAGGGGAACCATATATATATATATATATATATATATATATATATATACAACTTCAGTTATTAGACCAGTGGTAAAGCAGATATCAACTCTAGAAACATAAACCTGTCCTTACCAAATCAACATCACCAGATGACATGACAGGTTCCCAACCCAACATAGTCCTCATTTTAGGAATAGGCTGTCCTTAATAGCAAGTATAATGTGTACTCAGCAATCCTTAAAAACAGTCTTTATGACAGGATGGAGGATCACAAATACTTATCTGGGACACATTAGGAAAATCTACTCAATAATAGTACACAATGACAAAATAGTACACAATGACAAAAAATTCACTGACCCTACCAACATTGCCAATATTCTGGCAGATAGGTTCAGTGCAAATTTCTCCCCTCCCTCACCCCCTAAAGATGAAGTAATTATCCCTACTGAATGTAACCTATCTGTCATCACAGACATACAGGTGAAATCAGCACTCAACAAGGCAAAAAACACAGCATCTATGGGACCCGATGGTATCCCCGGTTGCGTGTTACATGAACTTCAAGATGAACTAAACCCGCCCCTAAGAACTCTATTCAATCTTAGCCTCACTACAGGATATGTACCTGAACACTGGCTCACAGCAACAGTGGTCCCACTCCACAAAGGGGGAAATTCTACTGACCCTGGTAACTACCGCCCCATAAGTTTGACCAGCCTGGTCTGTAAGGCTATGGAAAGAATCATCATGGAACTCATAAATGGCGACATTGGGGATCTGCAGACCCTTGATCCCACACAGTTCGGTTTTGTAAAAGGCATATCCTGCCTCTTAAACCTGGTTGACTTCTTCGAGACAGTCACTAGTGCCATCGATGAGGGCAAGGCTGTCCACACTGCCTACTTGGACTTGGCTAAGGCCTTTGACACGATACCACACTCTGGCATCATTGACAAGCTCAGCAGCCTAAATGTAAATCCATATGTCACAAGATGGGTAGCAAACTGGCTAAAAAACAGAACCCATAAGGTTAAAATTGCTGGAGCCATGTCAGACTCAAAACCAGTCACAAGTGGTGTCCCACAGGGCTCAGTCTTGGGTCCACTCCTATTCGGCATTTACTTCTCAGATGTGAAAGCAAATATGGAAGGATTATGGCTGACAAAGTTTGCAGATGACTGCAAACTGGGTGCCATAGTTGATTCATCTGCTGACACACACATCCTACAGAAAGGTCTCGCTGAAACGGACAACTGGTGCCGGAATCATGGCCTCAAACCTAACGCCAAAAAATGTATAGTCATCCCCTTTGGGAAAAACAAAGTACCCACAAATTATCACGTAGACAATAACCCACTGAATACGGAAGAAGTAATCAGAGACCTGGGGACTCAAGTCGATAGTGACCTCTCCTTTGACAACCATGTTGCCAAAGTGGTCAGAAAGACATTCTACCTTGCCCATCTCATCATGAAGGGATTCTCATCCAGATCAAAGGAGGTCATTGTACCTCTATATTCCTCCCTTGTCAGGCCCATGATTGAATATAATGCTCCATTTGGGATGTATCTCACCCGGCACATGCAACAACTGGAAAGACCCCAGAAGTACCTCACCAAGAGGAACATAGGTCTCAAACATGTGCCTTATCCAGCTAGATTAAAGAAACTCCAGCTCTATTCAGTAGCATACCGCCTGCTCAGAGGTGATTTGTGCCTAACATACAGGGCCATGTCCAACCAGGAATTGATGGACATGCTCCATCTCAAAAATCCAAATCCACCAGAACCACACGAGCTAAAGATTTCAACCTCTGCACAAATATGAATAGGACATGCTGGAGGGATAGATTCATAACACAGAGGTTACCCATACTCTGGAACAAAATCCCAGTTCATGTGAGACAGAGCCCTTCATTGGCACTGGTCAAGAAAAATCTCGATGCATGGATGGGAGATCGCAAGTTTACCCCGGGAGTCACCTCAGTGTCACTACTAGACAGAGGTATAGTTTACTAAATAATGGGGTCCCACATGTGTCACTACTAGAGAGGCGCAACTATATAGTATGAGGTGGCGTAAAGCCACATCACTGTTGGCTAGGCTTATAAATGCCCCCGGGCAGATAGCCTAGTACACTACTATGAAACTATGAAACTATAAAATAATTAATCTCTCACCAGTATTGATTGATGAGGCTTAGGTTCTTGATGTTCTCATTGGTCATAACATTGATAAGAAACTATTGATCTATGAGCCTACAAATCTAATCCAGGCTGAAATCTATTTTACTGGTAGATTAATCTGTGAAATGATAATTTTTGACTAAATTTCTTTAAGTTTTCCTTTTATTATAACCAAATGGTCAATAATTTGTTTAACCTTATTACTGCAAAATGAACCAATGGTCTTTTTTTTCATTAGTTGTATAATGTCTTTGTGGCATAATTGGGGTACTTTTACACTAAAATGCAGCTGAGTGCAAAGCAATAGTTAAGTTAGCATATTCCTAACCCATAAAAACTGCACAAGTGCACAGCTGAAAACTAGTACTCTTGATAACCAGTGCACTGTAGCATGGAGAACAATTCAAAGTGACTAAGGTCTCAAGAACACACAGGAGGTAAAAAGACAATTTTATTCAAACCATACCGGCACTTCACAAACAAATAAATAAAGTTGAGATAAAAACTCTTTCAGCCCCTAACAATGAAAGGGACTTTATCAGAACAAGTACCATTGTCAAAAAACAGGAATGTAAACTTCGTCTCAAGGGTCACATGATCAATTTAAACCAATTGTTTTCTCCATAACAAAAAAGAACTATATTAAAAACAAAATAGAACTATGTTAAAAAGTTAGCCAATAATCTTAAATTGGTAATTCATAAAATAATGTACCTAGTATGTATATATATAATGACATAGTATATTAAGGCCATTAATTTGTAACTTAAAAATGAATGTTAAAAATATATAAGGTTTAAAAAGTTTAAGACATGTCAAAAATTAACAAAGCCCAAAACATTCACTTCACAATCATACTACCTGAAATATAAATTTTTATGACTTTATACCTACCACAACATTTGGTACCGAAAATTACCAGATTTAGTAATTGCAGATTCAAATTAATTTTTAAGGTTAGGGGCCCTCTTCAATACAAAACAGGGCTTTCCCCAAAAAATATTCAGGATATCGTTGTTGTCTTTAAAAATACACCATTTCTTTTTAATGATGTACTTAACTATCTGGGAACCATTATTATATTGAAGTACCAAAGCATAATTAAACATAGGTTCTGCAATGTTCTGAACACTAGATCGTTCAAGGTCTAAAATGTTACTGGCCTGCTTGCCAGGCACTCTGTCATCAGTAGTTCTTGGTGGTGTATCCTGCAGGGTAACCCTGTGATCCAACTGACTCAAGGCAACACCTAACAGGGGTAAAAAAGTTTGAGCCCCAACCAGAACAAAATTTTATCGCTAATACTTTTGACCATGTCATAAGCATAACCCCTATTTTCTGCATGAAGGGGTGACAGCTACTAAAGTGTAGGAATGTGTTGAAGAATGTGGGCTTTTGGTAGATGGTAGACTCAAAATTATCATTTATTTTGGAGATAGTAGTATCTAGAAAGTTAATCTGACTCAGGCCAATTTGAAAGGCAGCACGTAAAAAATCCGTAGTCTCACTAATAAGTGCTACAAACTGAGGAATCATTGAATAAGACCCAGCCCATAAAACAAAAATATCATTTAGCTATCATAAGTAAAGTCTACAAAATTAAAAATAATCAGATTTAAATAAAAATGTTTTTTCTCAAATAAACATAACTAAATTAATGAATATTGGAGTGCAAGCTGTACGTATAGCAACCCCTTTAATTTCTTCAAAAATATCCCCTTTAAAGAAAATAAAATAATTATTAAACACTTTGTCTATAAATTCCAAGATAAACTTAATGTTGGCAGAAGTAAGAACATCAAACAACATAAGGGTCTCTTCAAACCATTCCAAGGCAATATCCCATGGAATATGTGTAAAAATATCTGCCACATCTATGTTCAAGAATAATAAATCCTTACTCCATAAATTATCTTTCAAGCAGCCTAAAAAATTAAAAGAATCGTTTAGCAAATGAGGGATTTGTGAATAAACTGCTTTAAGAATTTGGTCGATAGCTGCTGCAAATGGATAAGTCTTGGATACCTGGGCTGCAGCAATAGGTCTAAGAGGGGGTTTAACAAGGTTTTTGTGTACCTTAGAGATCCCAAATAAAGCTGAGATAAGAGGAGAAGTATTTTTGAAAACTTAAAGACAGAAGTGGTAATCCGTCCTTGGTACAAACAAAAAAAATAATCTAACAAATGATTAATTTTCATGTAGGCTATATAAAACTCATTTTTGGATGCTGCTAGGTAGGTATCTGAAACATTTAAAATGAAAAATATTTCACTAATGTAATTAATTACATCAAACAGAACAAGCCCACTGTCATTATCGAGCTTCATAATTCTTAAAGATTTACCCTGCCCTGATTGATGCAGTATTCAGAACTTGCAGGACCTATGCTTAATTATGCTTTGTAATTCAATGTAATAATGGTTCCCAGATAGCGAAGGAAATCATTAACAAGAACTGGTGTATTTTTAAAGCCAACGATGACATCTTGAATATTTTGTGGAGAAAGCTCTGTTTTGTATTTAAGAAGGCCCTAAATTTTAAGAGTTTTTGAATCTGAAACTATTAAATCTGGTAATTCTGGTACCAAACATTGTGTTATGTGTAACCAGTGTAGTTTTTTATGTGAGGCTATTTCATTTACACTTATGAATGATTACAAGACTGTGATATACCTCCAATCTGGTAACTGTCAAAGTAAGGGGCTGGTATATGTTGCCACCTGCTTGACATGCCCTGATTTTTATGTCAGAAAAACAAATGCATTTTTAGAAAAAGGATTTATGAATAAAATTTGGATATTGCCAAAGAACATATGCATAATACCTTGTTTTGACATTTTGAGTCTGTCAAATATAACACATCTGCTGGGGTATGGGAAAATAGAACTGAATATAAAGAGTTACTTTGGCAATTGAAATTAAATGACACCCACCCGCTGGAATTAACAACTCTTTTTCTATTCTATGCCTACTAAGTTATAAGAAAAAATATAAAAATTCATAAAAATGTATATTTCAGGTACTGTGATTTTAAAGTGAATTTTTTGGGCTGTGATCATTTTGTGACAGGTCTTAAACTTTTTAAAACGTAATTAATGAAATTAATGGTCTTAATATACTATGTGATTACATATGTACATTGATAAATTATTTTATGAATTATCAATTTAAGCTTAGTGGCTGACGTTTTAACATAGTTCTATCTTGCTTTGAATATAGTTCTTTTCTGTTATTTTATTTTACTACATTATCACTTATCGCACTTTAAGAACTTTAGTAAATGTCATTGGTTTAAATGGATCATGTGACCTTTGAGATGAAGTCTACATTCCTGTTTTTGACATGAGTTGTAGTTATGATGAAGTCCCTTTCATTGTTAGGGGATGAAAGCATTTTAACTCAGCTTTTTTTGTGGAGTGCCAGTGTACTTTGAATAAAATTGTCTTTTTACCTCATTCATCTTTTTGAGAGCTTACACACGTTGAACTGTTTTCCATGCACTGTCTGCATATTCTTCAATATTTGGAAATGAAAAAAACATTCAAGTCTATATCCTTCACTATAGTTTTCTATGAAACTCAGGAGGATCCTCCTCTCCAGACAAACTTTAACACGACTCCCCTTAGATCCTGAACTAAATAAATAGAGTGTAAGACTATTATAAAATGGATATGTAGTTTCAATGCAATTTGAAATATTAGTCAAATGAAAATGTACATAAACATGTTTTGGGGGCTTATTCTGAACATTATTATATGTTATTCCAAAATTTTGATATAAAGTGTGTTCGGTAAAACCTGAATAATACACTTACAAAAACATAATATTTTAACAAAAAGAATATCTGAGATCAAAACCTGGGATATATGTCATGTCATCATTTCTGATGGTTTAATCATGTTTATTTTATGTACAGTAATAGTTATGACTACCACATCTAAGGCTTTAACATTACTATTTTAGAGTATATTTTTTACAAACACAATATATCATTTGAACACACCTTTAAAGCCATTCTGTGATTGCCTGAAATAGCTCATGTGTTATGTCTAAATTTTAATGTAATAGTGAATTAACTGAAACAAAATTCAGACTCAAGAAGACAGAACAATCAGTCTTACTCCAGTATTTATTTTACTAAAGTGCAGATCTTGGATATTCAACAATACTGAGGGTGAAGTAACTCTATAAGTTTTCTATTGTGTTAAAATGTTGTTAGGGTATTCTATAATGTTTCAAAAATTTAAGCATATATTATCTATTAAAAACATCAAATGCCTTGGAGGTAAAATTGCTTAAAACTGAGGAAGTCTTTACCCTACCTTTTCTGTTCGCCATTTGCTATTGTTTGTTGAAATAGTAATGCAGTCTGCTGAATTTTTCCCATGATCTTTATGTACTATTTTTTTTAAATAAGAAAATAATATGATATTCATCATTTCTGCAATTATTTTATGATCACAACTGAGTAATAAACTTGGTCTGCAATGATAAACATTGCCTCCTGATGTTTTTCTTCTGCTTTATAAGAATAATTTCAGGTTGAGACATCTTCATGGATTCTTGTATCCTGGACAGAACTGTAGACATGTGATCTGGTGCTGTGTGCAGTTCCCAGAACCACTGCATTCCTCAACTCAAAGTTCAGGATGAAAAAAAAAAAAAGCATTGCAGGTTTAAATTCGTCTTTAAGCTACAAAATGTCATTGCTTTTTCCATAAAACTTCCATTAAAAACTGCAGAAAACATCAAAAAGTCAAGCATGTAGGGGTGGCAAAGCCCTGGCACCTCCCACACACCCCTATACCAACTACATGGTAATACGACAGTAGAGAAAAAAAAGAAACATTAAACCACACATAAAACCGTCCTGGATTAAACCGGCACTAAAGAATGGCAAGGCAAATGTATTACAGACTTTTTTTGACTTGCCATCTTTTTCTGTGGGGAGAAAAAAGAAACCCCCCTGCAATAGTTTTAAGTTGTCTCACAAGAACAGTGAGCCAGCTGAAAATAATTAAAGTCAGTTACTTTTCATTGTAAGTCAATGGAATGAATATAATCAAAAGACAATCGGTGGTAGGTAGTATTACAAAGCATATGGCTACCATGTACATTATCTCTTATCTGATATAGTCAAGAAAGGCCAGGTTGATTGTGAAAACTAGGAAACAATAAACAACTGGTGGGCAGTCACTGATTTCATGAGATATCCAAAGCAGAAGGAGAAGAAAACTGAGTGACTAGTGATGTTCAATATCCAGAAACCTTCCAATATGGTGAGGTGGACCACCCTAAGGGATATATTGTCAGAGGTGGGATAAATATAGATGGTGGATACAAGCAAAGTAGGCTTGTAGATTCTTGTAGGGGTGTCAAGTGAGTACATGTATTACCTTATTGTGTAGTGTACTCATTTTGCTAACAGAGGAGTTGACAAGGGAATCCAAAGATGACTCAGGAAGGAGGGCACACAAGATTTCGTAAAGCATGATTCTGATTTTCTACTCGTGATTTTATTCTAATTGTAGACAACCTGAGCCTCTCCATGTAGATGGTAGTGAAAGACTTTTGTGAGTTTAGAAGTACTTCAGGTCTGCCAAGTAAAATAAAGAAAGTATTATTTTATGACTAGAAGTCAGTTAGGGGCTGA
Source organism: Protopterus annectens (assembly GCF_019279795.1). Lineage (NCBI taxonomy): Eukaryota > Metazoa > Chordata > Ceratodontiformes > Protopteridae > Protopterus > Protopterus annectens. The sequence continues at coordinate 474,396,638 of NC_056738.1, forward strand.
GGGAGTGGATGGGACAAGAGGAGTTAGAAGAAGCAAAGTAATAGGGGTGTAGGTGGGGACCAGTTCAAACACCGACATTTGATAAACTGGTCTAGATTAAGAAGAAAACTCCAGGACCAATTTAGCATAGAAGGAAAAAAACATCCTTTTAGGCAGACTGAATGCAGTGAAGTTAATTGTGGAAGCCAGCAGATACCAGATAGTGGGAGTAATGTCCGAAAACAGGAAAATGGCTTTATGAATTCCACCTAATTATGGTAGGAGGCTGAGGAAAGAAAAGGTTGTAATCATCTGAGAGCTTGAGAGAAGTGACTGGGGTGCCTGGAAAGAAACACTGGTACTGTTTCCAGTAATGTGAAGACTTTTATATAATATGGCAGAGACTAAAGGAGTTCCCAAAGATGCAAAACAGAATAACCCGACAGATCTAGTATTCCTAAGTTAAGAAATGAAGAACATGGATGAGCTATAAACACATAGCTAAAGAGATGAGCAAGACAGCTACTGCCCCAAAAGAAATGTGAGAAAAAAGTAGCTATAGTAAAATGAGATGAAGGGAATAAGATTATGAAAGGTCCAAAGAAGTAAGGAGGATAATGTTTGAGATCAGCAACAATATATCCTGTGTAAGTTTTTTTTTTTTTTTTTTTTTTTTTTTTTTTTTTTTTTAATCAATGGGACTGAAGAAAGAAGGAGAGGAATAGGACAGTAAGTGTTGTAGATACGTGGAAGAAGAAACATGGTGAAATATGTATTATGGCAAACCCAGCAACTGCAGACTTGTGTTAGGAGGGTGTAGAAAATCAGGACAATATTTATGAAATTACAGGGAATTCATGTCTTTACTGTCTCTATGGGATAAATCATGGGAAGCCTATTTAGAAGGAACATGTAATGACAGTATTACTTTTTTTCTTTGCACTTAAACATAAGACAATGAGTTAAAGGAAGTGGAAGAAGCAGAAAAGTACATGCTAAGAAAAAATTCTTAATGCTCTTGAAAAAGATTGTCTAAAGCTATAATTTAAGGAGAATGCTTGAGTCCCTGCATTCTAATTTGAAAGAAGTACTAGCCTTCTATAAAGTGAAAGGGAGGAGATGTCTAATATAGGCCAAAACAGCATGGACTTCATATAAAGTCAGATAAGCAATATATACAGCTGGTATGGGAAGCTTGTCTCTAAAACTTCTATAAAAAGCAGTGAGACTATGATTAAACTCTTACGGCTGTTCTTGGAGGAGTATTTTGCTTCCTTTTGGCATGAGACATGGTGGCCAGATGTTTAGAAATCAAAGTTGGCATCAAAATTTGCAAAATGTCAAAAGTTAAATTATGAGATTCATCAAGCAACATCTTGTAAGCTGGGAAATTATGCACCCTAGGGAACTGCAATTATGTACATTTTTTTACTGGGCTATGATTAACTACATTTAAACAAAACAATCTCACCCTCTCTTTTTCTTTCTGGAAAGACTTGTGCATGACTATTGACTATACTTAGAATTTCTCCATGCCTGGCTCAACCACTCCAATGTAGCCACTGCTCATAGCCCATATCTCTTCAAAATTCTGACTTCCAATTCTGTTCTCAGTCGGTATCTTTTTTCAAAAAATAGTTAAAGAAAATGTTAATACAAAGGCAACTGACCACATATAGTCTAAATCCCAGATTGATTAAAGCATGTAACATCTTCATGTCTATCACCCCGAATCAGATGCAATGAACTCATTCAAATGATCTTTAAAAGAATACTTCAACAAAGCTTGGATTTGCTCCTGTGTGAACCCAGGTTGAAGTACTCTTATACCTTTTCTACCTCTATTGTTTCTATCCCTGCAACTAAACATACCCTTCCTCTACACATACTACCCTGAGGTTACACTCATAACTTTTCTACATCCATTCCTATTATCCCCTTCTACTACCTCACCCTACCCTGCTTTACTCTTACTATCCTACCCTTTCATCAATATAATTTATTATATCTTATGACCTCTACAATATTATTTAATGTTATGAAAATCATGTGTTATGTAAATAATGCTGCATGTTCCTGTCATCAGTTTTTTCGTATATTTCTTTTCTGCTTGAATGCTATAACTTTATTATGTCTATCGAGGTTTTCACTCTGATAAACTAATGTTTTAACCATCTGTATCTGCAGCTTTTCTCCCCTGGCCTCCACTGAAAATGGGTACTTTATGACCCAGTTGGACTTTGCCAGTAAACAAATGATAAATAAATAAATAAATATATTTTCTTCTGCGCTGACAGTTTGCTAATATCTCTAAGTCAGTCATCATGATCTCAGAGCCTAAAGTCTGTAATAATACTGGACATTTTAAGGTGACACAAAACTTACATTTGGCTGCTGAATTTATTGTTGGCAGTTTCACTAGATGTACAATGAGTAATACTGCAAAACTGACCAATTTGTGTTCATCACAATAATATTCATCACAGAAATATAATAACAAAGGAACTATTACCATTTTTAAATGAATAGAATGGCTGTAATGGTGAAATGATTGTTGGGTTATGTAATAGGTGCCTTTGACTGTGAAGGCCTTCAAGGGTTATGGAAACATGTCTGTAAATCAGGTTGACTTCCAACAGCATGTGAAAAGAGAAATTTTAACTTGGTGTAATATAGATGAGGTCCTTGATGTGATTCACATCAGAAAACTAATACTAGAAGGCCACAGCCTTCAAACATATACCTATAGATTATTAAAATTATATGTCAAAAGGTGGTTACAACCAACTGTTTATTCTCATGATGCCATTATTGGAGGTTTATCATAAAGCAGAAGCTTCTAAGCAATTTTTACACATAGAGGCTGAATATAATAAATTGTAAAAATGAATCTACGGTCCATCATTAAACCAATGCTTATCTGTATATGTCTTTGCCTGTCCTGTATTATCATAGAATCATAGAATGTACAAGGCAATTGGGTCATTTGGCCATTTACTCCTTGCCAGTACTCACCCTTAGACATTATGCTCAATAAGAAGCAAGAAGTTCAGAGTTCTGACCATTGTGGACTCAAGCAGAGCATTGCTGGCCCCACTAGAAGGGGCATATTTAATGCTTCTGCAGAAAGAAGGCATTCCAGAGTTATACTGCAGTCAGTTGCTGTGAAGGAGTGGAACAAACAAATATATATGGCAAAGGGACTTGGCCATTATTGCCCTTTTGTATATGAGGTGAGAACACTCTGACACAGTCCGCATTAATATTGTATTACCTTCCTCTTAGCGAACAAAGCATAGAAATCATGGTTAAAAAATTTGTCACTGATATTTACTAGGCTGAAAATGTTATTGGATGAGAGGAAAACAAATTCAACTGAAATATATAAGTTACTCCAGATTGACCCACCCGTGGTGGTGGTGCTGCGGTAGCATTGTCGCCTCACAGTAAGACGCTGTCCGGTTTGATTCTCAGCTAGAGCGTCTTCTGCGTGGAGACATGTGTGAATGGGTGTACCTTCGTTGAAGGTTGTGCATCAGGCCTGGCAAGCCAGTAGGTAAAAATCAACTGCCTGACCAGAGTTCCACTGTGGTGACCCCTAACTGGGAAAAGCCGAAAGACACAAACAAACTCCAGAATGACCCAATCAAGTCAATGCTGGACATAGTGATCTTGGTTAGATATGTTATACTAACCAGAATATCTGTCTTCATTTCATGTATTTGGTCCGCCATGGCTATCCTAAATGAACTGTACTCCTCTGCATAAGGTAGCTAATATAATTAAGTCACATTTCTCAAAGCAGCAGTCACTGTGAATCTCAAGGAACATATGCAGAACTTTCATTCTGAGCATGCAAACAGTATAGAAATAATGAAAGAATATGTCATACTGTAATAAGAAATACGGAATGACTCTTTACAGGAATCTGGACAAATTGTATGCTGAATGTATGGCTAAAAATCAAAATCAAATATGACTGGCATATAATATTCCCTCTTGGGGAATACTTGTAATTATGAAAAGAAGACTGGTAAAAGAGTAAGACATTGTACATATCATACTCTTTGGAATAATTTGAAATAGGACATGTAAAAATGTCACCTAGGCGAATGATGGTGTGAAGACTAACCTTCCCAGAGAAAACGTTTGAATACTTATGGCTAATTAGTACTTTGTTCCATAGAAAAAAATAATACATCTCTTTAGTTCTAAAAGCTCTGTATAATTCAAAGTAGCCAGATGTCATGGTGAAACTACAAATTATTAATGATAGCACAGAAGCTTGGAAAATAATCAGGTATTTAATTAACTGATTACTTACTGATCAAAATTCTAATTTCTTGGCTGCATTACTAACATTAACTTTTCCAGTCCAAGGAGCCCTAACCATTCCATATGAACCAGAATACTATAGATGAGTGGAAAGTTTAATTGCACACATAAGCAAGTATTAAAGAATTACTTAAGGCATCAGGTCATTTAATGCCCCCCCCTAGTCTTTCTGTCCTGCAATGATGTACCTCTAATAAGTACATAGTTTGAGTCTTTTAAGTTGCTACACAGCTGCAAATATAGAAGTGGGGTGGATAAAATCCATGAAGGTAGAAATCAACATCTGGGAAAGGTCTATAGAAATAAACATCTGGGAAAGATCTATAGAAATCAACATCTGGGAAAGATCTACTCAGCAAGCACTGTTTATGCTTCCACTAAGGTTGAAATATGGGTTGCGGAAACAAGGGCAGGACATGAAGAAGGTAAACCAGCATGAAAAAGAGAAACAAAAATCTCATTATGACCTAAACCAAACTGTAAATAAATACTATAAGCCAATAGAAAGATTACAGTTATTTTTCATATTTCCTAGACAGTGTCTGTTAAGAACCTAACAGGTAATCTGGCATATCATTAAGCAAACCATTTCCATAAATTACCAGAGAAACCCTGTCCTGAAGGAATGAAAATGCATATCATAAATGTCCTAAAAAGTCATGGTACTAGTCACTATTAATAAGGGTGTTTAGCTTTACCTTTATAAATGCAGATTGATGGGAGGATGAAACAGAAACAAACACCTAATTTATCTAAGAGGCACTTGGTCAAACAATGCAAAGAGCAACACCAACTGCTATTGTGCTTTGATATAATGATTATAACACATTCAGGTTGTTCTCTATATCTTATAATGTTCAATTTGTTAATAGAAAAGTGTTTAAGGTGACTTTGTATCTAATACAAAGAGCCTATGGGACTGTGTCAGCAAACAAGTAGATCTAGACAAAAAGATATTAGAATATATATACATATATATATATATATATATATATATATATATATATATATATATATATATCTGTACCTGTGTGTGTGTGTGTGTGCGTGCGTGCGTGCGTGCGTGTGTGTGTGTGCGTGAGTGTGTGTGTGTGTGTGTGTGTGTGTGTGTGTGTGTGTGTGTGTGTATACACACACACACACACACACACACACACACACACACACACACACACACACACATTCATATATACATATGTACTCTGTATAAGTATATATATATATATATATATATATATATATATATATATATATATAATATAAAATAAATAAATAAATATATATATATATATATATATATATATATATATATATATATATATATATATATATATATATGAATATGTGTGTTCACTTGTTACATGACCTAACTATGCATGCACTTTATCACTTGCTGAAACTCTGGTATGTTTTGTTATTTGAAGATTAAAGTTCATTATGTTGAGCATTAAATAATTCCTACAATTTTCCCTTTTCTTTATGTTTTTTGCACCTCTGGAGGTACTATATTGAATTTCTGGGGGTGAGGGGGATGAGCCCCCATGTAAAAGTTCTTTGTTTTTCCACACATAAATGCAACCTATTTACATTTGAGATTTTCTTTTAATTGGTTTTAGCTGTAATTATTGATAATTACCAATGAGTTTGTTCAATGTTTTCTGTTTCCATCAAACTCATATAAATATATCTATACATCTATATCTACGTCTATATATATATATATATATATATATATATATATATATATATATATATATATATATATATATATATATATATATAGTGATGTCACAAAACATGAACCAAAACAAAATTTCCTTTTGAGATGCACTTCCCTTAACTTGACCACATTCAGCTCAAATGTGCCTGTCTGCGCCACGTTAGCAATACATACTAACCCTTACCCTGCCTCTGCCCCTAACACTAATGTGCATCTAAACATCCATTAGCACTACCACTGTACAAGACCTGTTGGGCATTCATCACGCACACAGACACATATACACTGAAACTATCCCATACCCTAACTCTGATCCTAACCCTAAACACTCACAGTCACACACAGACACTTAATCAGTCCCCGTACATAACCCTCACTCTCACCATAACTCACATACATCTGCACAAACACACACAGGCACAGCTAGTCATACATCCCTTTTACCTTTTTTGGCAAAGTAAACATCCAATGAAATGTCTGTTTGAACAAACAACCCTGCACTACCAGTTATCAGCCAAAGCTATGGAACTCATATATGGATACATATATATAACTAGAGAGAGAGAGAGAGATTTTCATTAAACCACACAAGCTTGGAGAGCAATGATAATCTTTTATTTATGACAGTCTGAGGATTGATCAACATACTGCCAACTAACAGCACGGTTGCTATATTGATTTAGCTATCAGTGCCATGCTTGATATGTTCTCTAAGATAGTTGCAAAACATTTTCTATGATGTATAAATCTCAGTATTGCTGAATATATGCTATAGCAGGTCATTGCTAGCTACTCCTTTAAGATAAGGTAATTTAATATTTTCCCTTTATATAAATATGTATCTGTTTTAGTCCTTATAATAAATTATTGCATAAGTTTGTGAGTTGTTTCAATTTAGTTATGAGATTTACTGGAGGAATGAATTTATTTAACTTCTCATTAAATACAGGATACTGTTACTGATCACCTTTGCCTAAATGGAATAATTTAATAAAGGTTAGCCATGCAAGTTTTATTAGCAACACTGCTAATGTTCCAGGCAAATCATAATTATTTTTACCCAGTTATTGTTTATAAAGTAGATCCATTTTTGAATGCGGAATTTCTGTGCCACTGTTTCATGAAAAGATTTAAAAATAATGTATGTGTCACCTCGTCTTAGGTTGTCAGCCACTTTCCATCTGAAATGCACCCTAATTGTTCTAGATACGAAAAAAAATCTGTAACTGGTGCTGAAAGTCAAGGATATGCATACTTAACTATCTGTTTGTGAAATCATTGTAATGAATTTACCTTAATACTAATTATACTGACATGGTATCTGAGAATAGGATTTCTTTACAGATTAATAAATATTAAAACAAATAAATGAGTCATTTCAGTAAATTTGACACTAATAACCAGAAATGTACATGAGGCTGTCACGTCCAGCCAAATGAGACACAGTTCTTCTCTCTGACACATTCATGTTCACAGGCTTTCTTAGAAATGTGTTTTTAGCATGTACTTATTCATTTCACAACAGGGAAGCCCCACTGTGCAAATCAGTTTAATCCAGCTGCCGGGGAAAAAGGGATTAGGAAAATTATTAAAAAATAACAACATAATGTTAAATACACGTATTCACTCAGATTCCAGTGGGTCTGTGAATTTTCTGTGTATACGATGTATTTCTTAACCCAGAAATTCAAGTACTATAAAGTCCGCTGAGTTTAGTATTTTTTTTAGTATTACATGGCCATACCGGAATAGTACATAGTATTTACATTCGTCAGTGCATCTAGGTTGGTCTACCTCAAGCAAAGGAGAGCAATGAAACCTCAGAGTGATTAAACTTAAATTAAATCCATCGGTTTTGTGGGTGCTATTCATTGCCTTAGCATGTTTGCATGATGATTATCTCTACTGTCCGCGATCAAGTGCAGGAAAGAGGTGATTTATAGAGGCCACTTACACTAAATGATGATGGTCCCAAATTAGCCAAGGCAATTTAAGACATAATGAGATGTAAATGAGAAATGATGTAAAACAGTTTATGTTAATTCCCTTACCTACTTGCAATTCATAGTTACATTTGTTCACTTTTCTGTGCAGCCTCAGATCCATTATACAAAGAAGTGTGCCTATTCTCTCTACATTGCAATTCATGACGATGCTGTCACTTGCTCCTAGCTTTTGTATTTTCAATTGGGAACTGTTTATCTTGGTTGCACCAAAACTGTTTGCACTCAGTGGCACTCACTGGCCAAATAGGCAGAGATTCATCAGGGGTACTAGATAAGTTTAGACTAGACAAGGATATTATAAGGGTCTCAGTGAGTATGTATGACCCCAATAGGGTTAGTGGAGGAATATGTGGACTTTGTATCTATGGATAATAAGGTACTTAAAAGTCCTCACTATAATTGCCAAAGGGATTTTACAAAGACAGACTGGAGATACTGAGTAAAACCCTATTTAAAATTTTCTGTCATCCTAAAGATTGTGTCCCCAAAGGAAATTTCTTCAAAAGGAGTATCAGGACTGTTAGATTCCTCCTCCTCTAATCTATAGTCCAAAGGAGATGGCATTTGAGTAGAATAAGCCAGGGATTACTCATCAGAATCCAAGTGTTCCTCAGAAGAATCCTGCTCCCTGGGCTTTTTAAGGGGAGTAGAATACCAAGGAGGGAGAAGGAACAGAAATCTCCCGAGGAGGTTTTACTGCCACTCACTTTGCGGATCCCTAGGAGCAGGAGAAACATGGTTATTTTTTTCTTCTTTAAAGGAATGTCTGCCCTATAAAACTTAGAAGGCTCTGACCTATGATGGCATTCAATAACTGTAGTAGGAACTTCTTCCCTAACTAAAATCTGTGTAAGACCCCTAGGCCTCTCAGAAATAATCAACCTTGGTTCCCCCTGAATGTCCTAAGTGGATGCGTGCAAAGCATCATTTTGACATGCTACAAGCCGGATCCTCACCGGCCTCCAACCTGGTCATGGCAGAGCAATCTGACAACAAAGCCAGGTGAGGCTTCAGGTTCTCAATGACCTTGGTAGAAACACCCAGCAGAGGCTGGACAGTGGAAGATTCCAGTCTAAACCTTTCACCTTCTTCTTCCAACCTAATGGCTGACCCTCTGGGTGGGAAGCTCCTTCCATTGTATCTTTAGCAAGAAGCTTAAGTATCTGGTTCTCAAGATACAAAGATAGGGAAGACAGCCTATGACAAAGGGTTTTCAGTATGAAGTCCTGAAAAATCAAACAGGTTGCATGGTTGTGAGAAGCCCCTATGTAAAAAAGACACTTATTGTAGCAGTCTTTATGGGGAATTTGTTTCCTGCACTGACATTTGCCCTTCTTGGATGACATTTTTAGAAAAAGTTAATAAAACTACTACAAATTACAGACAAAATACTGAAACATTATTTTCAACAGTTTCACTGCCAATACCATAAAATAACATTTGTAAATCTCTCATTAAGTCTTCTTTATACTGAGAAGAAATTTGCTATTTTCAAAAGTCATCAAAGCAGTACTTCTCCAAATACCAACTACCATTCAAACATGTCAAAACCGTAAATTATTTAACTTGTTTTATAAAAAGTACATTCTCTATTATGCATCTGCAATGGAATGCATTTTGCACTTAACAAGGAAAGAAAATTAACTCATCAGTAAAGTGTGGAAAAAAATCGAAGAATGACCGACTAATTTGCCTACATTAAGGCTACCTAATTTTTTCATCATAAACTCTTTAAATAGATGTTTCCAATTAAGATCTGCAGGTTTTATGAAGACTTAATGATGTGTGTGAGGTTTCAACACACACACACACACAAATATATACATGTAGGTGCAACACTTGGCACCAGACTAAATCTCATTGTCTGTAACATCGACTTAAAAACATTGAAAAACAACATTGACAGCTACTGTGCATGCTCTGAGGATAAAACTTTGAGCAAGCAAAAACAAATGCAAGATTTTATAGGGGGAGGCCCCCTTTTGTCCCCACAACCTCTGTAATTTTATATATACTAACTCCAGAATTGCACAGTCCCTGGGGAAAGAGCATATTCCCCTACTCATGGATTGTTATCTCGCACACATCGATCATCTGTTGATCTCTGAGCTTTTTGCTCAAAAGTATATATATATATATATATATATATATATATATATATATATATATATATATATATACATTTATTTTGTGACCGAAGGATTCAGTAAAAAAAGTTTAAGTGATTGTTTTTTAATCCATATTTACTTCCACACTCTGGAGATAATCAAATGTGTACCTATATTGGTATTGGAGTCCATCATGAAATACTGAATGCTCCAAAGAGCAAAGACAAAGAGAAATGATTTTAGATTGAATCTAAACAGATCAAACTTTTTTGTAGGGGCCAATCCATCATGTCCCTCCACCCCACATACCCTGCTAACTATATACATAAGCTCCAAGACTGCACAACAGCAGGGAAATGGCAAATTGTCAGGCTCTGTTGAACTGTGATCCCACATGCAAAGCAGCTAGCAGGCTGAAAAACAAAGAAAAATGAGCATTCGCATTTTTGAACATCCACTCTTACAGACTGTAATCCAGTATCTATATATCTTTCTTTCCTCTTTCCCAGTGTGTGTGTGTGTGTGTGTGTGTGTGTGTGTGTGTATGTATATATATATATATATATATATATATATATATATATATATATATATATATATAGATATATATATATATATATATATATATATATATATATATATATATATATATATATATATATATATATATATATGTGGATATTTGTGTGCATATATATTTATTGGATTAAACTACAAAAGAAACTATTCAATCACAACCAGGTATAATACAGCAACAATTACATTCAAAATATAAAGTTAAGAAGCATCCAAATGACAGTGGTAAGAAAAATACTTTGAGTAATTATATAAATCCAAAAAAAAAATGGAAGAAGTCACATTAATTGCAGTTATTCAGTATACTCTTATACACCAACTAATTGTAGCCAGATGAAAACATAGGAGTAAAATATATAAATATTGCCGTCTAAATTATAGCACCACTTTGCCCCATCTTTAAGACTAGTTCTAAGTTGATGAATGTAGACAAATTCTTTAGCTGCCTTAGTTCCCTTGATGGGTACTTCAAGTACGATACCAGAGATACTGAGAGAATCTGAAATGATGCTTGAATCAGTTAGATGATAACAGGTAATAGAAGGAGATGCAATCGTTTAATTCTGTTACTTTGAATATATGTCTCAGCTGAGAAGAAGAAATCAAAATTTAATGAGTAGTCATCTGGCTTCTGGAATATTAGACTGTGATGCTGCTTTTTAGGTGTAACAGTAATGAATCTGTTCATTTTATTTTACAGGGATGGAAATTTGTATGAATTATGAGGACATATAGCACATATAAGCAGTAATCCATAGTTAAGTATACTGAGAAAAATATTTTTTTTTCTGTGAAGTACTTCACACTACTGGTTAATATATTAGGCACCCAGCATTACTGCAGCATAGTTTAAAGCTGCATTGTCCATGACCAAGAATACAGCTTCCAACGGGACCCGATAATATCTCTGGCTGTGTTCTACATGAACTACAAAGCGAACTGGCACCACATCTGTGTGCCCTGTTCAGTCACAGCCTCACCTCAGGCTTTGTCCCTACCAAATGGTGCACTGCTACAGTCATCCATCTCCATAAAGGGGGAGCGACTACAGACCCTGGGAATTATTGCCCCATTAACCTGATGAGTCTGATATGTAAAGCTATGGAGTGCATCATCATGGACCTGATTAACAAATATATAGGGAATCTCCAAACCCTATAGGCTATGCAATCTGGTTTTGCAACAGGGAGATCATGCCTGCTCAACCTGGTTGACTTTTTTCAGTCACTCACCAGGACTGTGGATGAAGGTAAGACAGTGCATACAGCCTACCTTGATCTGGCCAAGGCCTTTGATACCATTCTTCACTTGGGAATTATTGATAAACTCACCAAACTAGGCATCAACCCCCTATATCACTAGGTGGGTTGCAAATTGGCTCACAGATAGAACACATAGTGTAAAAGTAGTGGACTCCAAGTTAGATTGCCGACCAGTCACAAATGGAGTCCCACAGGGATTGGTCCTAGGTCCTTTCCTGTTCAGCATCTACTTCTCAGAAGTCCAAGCCAACACAAAGGGACTCTGGATGTCCAAGTTTACAGATTACTGCAAGCTGGGAGCCATTATTAACTCCGCAAGTGATGCAGCCATCCTACAAAAAGGCCTCATTGAGATCAATGACTGGTGTTGAACCATGGCCTTAAGCTTAAAGCCAAAAAATGTGCAGTCATCCCCTTTGGTAAAAACTCACTTCCTACTAATTACCACATAGATGGGAGCCCACTGAACACTGAAGGCATTATAAGAGATCTGGTGATGTAGGTTGATAGCTACCTCTCCTTCAGCCACCACATTGCCACTGTGGTCAGAAAGTCTTTCTATGTGGCACATCTCATTACCAAGGGTTTGCACCCAGGAAGAAAGAGGTCATCATCTCTTTCTACTCTTCCATCATTAGACCAATCATTGAGTATAATGCCCCATTTGGCATGTACCTCACTAGACACCTGCAACAGTTGGAGAAGCCACAGAAGTACCTCATAAAGAGGATCCTAGGCCTCAAACACTTGTCCTACATGGACAGACTCAAAAGACTCCAGCTATAGTCAGTCTCATATCGCCTACTTAGAGGCGATCTCTGCTTGACTTACAAAGCCATGTATGACCCAGCTCTGTTAGAAATGCTAATCTAAAGAAATACCAATTACTCCACACCACACACTCCAGAGACGTCAACCTCATTACCACAATCAACAGAGCATGTTGGAGGGACAGGTTCATAACCCAGAGATGGCCCATGCTCTGGAATAGACTTTCCATACATGCCAAGCAGAGTACCCTGCTGTCTCTCTTCAAGAAAAATCTTGATGAGTGGATGGATAATAGAAGGTTTATCCTGGGGATCACTCCAGTAGCTCTACTTGATAGAGGCACTGGGAACTAACTTCGGCTGGCACAATGCCAGGGCACTTCTATGGGCATGGCTTGTAAAGGCTCCAGGGCCATTAGCCTAGTACACATCTATGAACCTATGTACTATCACATGCATTAAGAAATCCAAAATATTTCCAAAATACTTTTGTTTAGGGTAAATGAAGGAAATGATTCATCCAAATTTCTAAATATTTCTCAGCAAAGAAAATTTCTAAAGTATTTTTTTCCCTCTGGCCCTAAGATGCACCTATCATTGTTTTCCATGTTGAGGTATATTTGAGTTTCAAAGAGGTTGTATTTGCTTTTAATCAGATTAATTATAATCTCCACATTCTGCAGCCCAAGGAATGACTGGCTCAATTTAGCATTAACCTTGTAAGTCTAAAACACAGATCCTCAACATTCCAAGTCCCCTGGAATTACAGACAACATGACAGAGCAAAAACAGAGCAACATTTAGAAATATAAGTTCAACTTAATTGTGCAAAAATGAACAGTTAAGTACTTTCATCACTTTTACATAGGACTTCATCAGAACCATTTAAGAAGCTTATAAAACTATTTATAAAACAATATGTCTCATGTCATATGTCTTAATACATCAGTAAAATAGTGCCTTGAGCAATCTGTTCAAGTATTTATGAACAATGTAATTATGAGAAATACATATTCCCCTGGATTCATGAAGCATGCGCCAGGTGCAGGCGTAGCGTAGGCGGTATAATGCCAAATATGTCCACCTAGCGATTCAGGTACAAACCAATCCCACGTGCACTACCGGCATACGCCAGAGCTACGCAGCCCTCAGCATAGGTATGCAAATCACCCCATGCACAGTGTCGCACCATGCTAATGAAGGCATACAGTGATTCACGAAGTGGTGCAGGTGTAGCGCAAGCCCATGGAAATGTAAACCAAAAAACACAGTTTACATTTTCCCAAACAGAACATCGGAGGTATGAAAGCGGACCACACGCATGTATTACAAAGTTAACATATGCCAATGGAGAAATACACAGCCAATGGCACAAGAAAAGATGCACAACACCTAAAAAACAACATTTAATGTCATATCCACAGTAACGCACAGTACAACCGCAGGGCATGTGCGTGCAAACAGGAATGCAAAGGAAATATATAAAAATCGCAGAAAATCGCAATGAAACACAAATTAGGATTGCACCATAATATGCAATGGTAGGCATGGCACACCACAAGCAAGGCGCAAGGGTTGCCAGGGGCCCACGACAGTGTTCGGCACTGTAACTATGAATTAGTAGTCAATGCCATGCAAGTGAGGCAGGTAATACTGAATCGCAAATGTCCCACCGGATTAAGAATGTACCTGATGGCGCAGCGCTATAACACCGAGGAGTGTATCAAAGGTGATACATGACATCAGCAGAGGGGTGTACCACCATATCAGTAAGCACATTGGAGCAATGCAAGTCTGGCCTGGCCGTTGCTAAGCAAAGGTGAAGGACAGGGGTGGGGAGGAGGGTATAGAACCGTTTAGCTGAGAGCACACATGGTGCCTGAAAGCCAAGTGTATGGGGATGAACTCGTGCCCGAAACCCGGTAGGCGGATGCACACGCTGCGAACAATAGCACAAACAGGAAGGTCAGGGGAAGAAAAGAAGGAAATGCCAAAGCAGGTTAATTGGCATAGTAGTGAGCAATTAACACCAATCAACACACGGTGGCCAATCGACGGCAGTAGACAAGCCTGCATACAGAAACCTGCAAAACAGGATAGGGGAGGCATAGGATTGCAAAGAAAGTTGTGGAGGACTTGGAATGCAAAGATAGGAGAACTGTCATAGCAGAGCAAAGCAAACCCACAGTAGATCGGCAATAGCACACATTACGCAAGATAAGCCAGGTCTAGGAAAGTACAAATGAAAGCAGGCAGCTGGATGCATGCCAGCAAATGGTAGGTGTAACGTGCAAAAATGTAAACGGAAGGGCAGGAGGTAATTCACGGCATCAAAATGGAATGCAACACCAAAGGCAGCACAATAGCGGTTTCGTAAAGAAAACACAGAAGATACCCTGTAGCCACGATCGTACATACACACCCTATAACATCATCGGTGTTCACAGCAGAACAGTATAAAGAGTGAAAGCACCCAACACACACCTGTGTATTCCCAAACACCGCACCATAGGTGTAAACAGATGGGGAACTTTTAAAATGTACATGTTGGGAGCTGCCATAGCTGTGATTCATCAGCATGTGTTACAGACCGATGGTGCTGTGGAGGATGATGCCAACAACCACCGTAGGCCTCAGAGGAGGAGAAGAGTGTTCAGACCAAGGGTAACCTACCAGGGGCTACATGATCTGGAGATAGTAGAGCCTTACAGGGTGGACAAGGACATCTTACAGCAAATAGTAGAGCTGTGCCGGCCATGCCTGAGAACCAGAAACAACAGAGGGAAACCCATCCCAGTGGACACGAAGGTATGTGTAAGCTTGCGAATACTAGCCACAGGTACCTTTCAAAGGCCAACTGGAGATATAATGGGGATATCACAGGCATTGGCATCCAGGGTACTACACCAGTTCCTGGATGCCATGTCACCACATGCCAATGAGCATATACACTTCCCCTGAACTCAGGAGGAGTTGGCCAGCAATATGCATCACTTCCACCATGTGGCAAACTACCCGGAGGTACTGGGTGCGATAGACTGCACGCACATACAAATAAAGTCACCACCCGGTGAGTATGGTAGGCGCTACATAAACCGCAAGGGATTCCACTCCATCAACTGCCAGGTCGTGTGCAATGCCCAGGGCATTATCATGGATGTGTGTGCTGGCAGCTCTGGAAGCTACCACGACTCCCATATCTGGCATGCCTCACAGCTGTATCAGGTATTTGTCAGGGGGGACATCCCACAAGGTCACCTTTTGGGTGATGCTGGCTATCCACTGGAGCCATGGATGATGACCCCCATCAGAAATGCACACACACCAATGCAAGAACGCCATAATGAGGCACACGCACAAACCAGAATCATCATAGAGTGTGTGTTCAGGATGCTGAAATCATGGTTCTGGTGCTTGGACACATCTGGTGGAGCCTTGCAGTACTCTCCAGGCACGTGTGCCCACATCTTCATAGTATGTGCCATGCTACATAATATGATCCTGCGGAAACAGCTGCAGCAGGGTCATAATGGGGGAGGGCCTCAAAGCCCACTGCAAGTGCCAAGGCCAACACAGGCACAGAGGGATCCAGACCACAGACACACTGTGCCAGTCCCAGTAGGCAGACAGAGGCGTGCCCAATATGCCTACGCCTTGGCAAAGAGGGAACGTATAGCACATACCTTGACAGTGTAGACTCCCATGGACTGACACCCCTCCCCACCTGCACACAGTAACATGGATGGCACACAAACATGACTACCTGTAAATTGTGATGTATAGGTGGCCCACTGTGGAATCCTACATAGGCAGCCCTCAAATATTGTACACACAACAGCCATGGGAACACAGAACTGTCAACACCTGAACAGTAGATGCGCCCATCAGCATCTGTCGGTGCTGTGTGTATAGGTTCCCAGGTACATCGGCAGGTACACGGCCGATTGTCAGAGGCAAAACACCAAACGGAGCAAACAGTGACACCCGTCGCCACAACATCGAGTAAGCAACTGACGCGTACTGGAGCAGAGGCAATCGCGGGAGCACATGTGTGTAAGCACTGTCCTACACACAGTTATCAGGGATTACCTGCCATGTTACTGAGGGGCTGTAATCATGGAGGTAGTGTCTAGGCAGGGGATGTACCCATGATAGGCAGTAGTCACCCCGGCATGCTGCATCCATGGTCGTATGAAGGTGTAGCAAATTATCGGGTGTACCTAATTGTGATATACATAACCAGTACAGCCAGTAAACATGACGTGGAAATACCATTAACTGGACCCATCAAGTTGTAAACTAACGGAGTCATCCATGTGAGTGTAGTGTGGAGTAACTGCTGTAGTGTACTGCACATACAAATTGACATAATTCGTGTACAACCCCCAGATGTCCAAGTGGTACATGCAGTGACTGTCGTGCATGTTCCCGGTCCTACGTCCCACAGGGGATGTAACATAATCCCTACGGCACGGGTAATGCAGTCCGGATGCAGGTCATCAGAATATGTGTAGCACACGTTAGCAGGAATAAGCGTTGCCCACAGCTGGTAAGCGATGTTTAAATGCGACTATAAGGATATGCGCAAAACAGGGCTAAGTGTCACCGACCAGTGAGCAGATCACGGTCAATGATGTACAGAACAGTGACACCAGCATTAGTCACCCCTGAACAAATAGCACCTGCTGTGAAGGGTAAAACGACCACTGCCAGGAGTGGAACAGGCAGTCATGTACACAATCACCCAACACTATTGCTAGGCAAGATGTACGTATGGTAGGGTTGCCACAGTTCAAATGACCAATGTGGGACATACGCCAGATGTCAGCAGGACGACACACACCTGGCCAGGACGAAAACCAGAATGACAGTGTTTTGCATAGATAAAAAGCTTATAGTTTAGTAATGGTTGCAGGTACGTGTTCCGTGTCCTGTAACATGTAGGTGGGTCAGATACAGAATAAGTGTGTCATGCAACTATGACATAAACTATAGGGAATATGTTTGTCCCAAAGTCACAGGACATTTGCTATGTTCACAAATATTTCGCAGGACACAATTGCACAAAGAGAGATTGTCCCTCGCAAAGTGGGATGGGAGGTAATCTTAAAGTATGGCAGGTGTGTAATGTGACAGGTACAGACACAAACATGAGGATTCTAGGAAACACAGTATACACTGACAAACACACAATGAAAGGCGTAGCGTGCCTGTCACCACCCCTGTCTGAGATATGTATATATATATATATATATATATATATATATATATATATATATATATATATATATACACATATATAATACAGATAGAAAGGGCGATAGTGTGATATATGTCAATATACAAGGGGTCACTGGCATCTGCAAATATATAGATAGGTCGACAACATTCTAAACACCTTTGAGGTACAAATAAACAGGATACCGCCAACTATGGAACGTGTCACACACCGACACGCGTAACCAGGAGGATGAAAGACAGAAAGAACACAGTACTGGAACAGTAGAACCGCGAGCAATAGGATAATAGTAAGGACAGGTACTCACCGCTGTCGGCAGTGCGGACCACGTAGGTACCATGTACAACTGTGGTTGTGTGTGATGTAGCCTGTGTATGTGTGTGATGAGGGTGCCATGTGTGTTCCTGTGTGACTAAAGTGTGCCTTGTGTGTCCGCATAGTGTGTCTGTAGGTGGCAACTCGGAGGTAGATGATTACTGTAGGTGCGGGTATAGCTATCCGTAGGCATGCAGTAAACACCTGTCCCACATTGGGAGGTACAGCCCCCCCTGGGCAGGTGTGTCCTGACATGAAACATTAGAAAGGGCACCTGTCCTTGAGTGTCGGACATTAGTATGTCCCACATAATATGCAATAGTTGCAGGAAATACTCATGCCTGTATGTAAGAAATGGAAATGTTACATGCAAACTGATAAGGAGTGAAGGACCAAGAACAATAGGTATGTAATGAGGATAAAAGTATGTGCTATCCTGTGTACTCACCGTGGCCATATGTCAGCCTGTAAACACCCCTGTGTGACCCACAAGTGTCCAACTATGGCCATATGAAAAGGTGGCAAGCCATGTGACAGAAGGTCTGACACCAACACCACTGCAATGACTGCAAATATCTGGGGCAGACATACATGGGATAGCGATCCTTTACAAATATCCCCGCACATATCGCCGTACATCCGGAAGTATGGAAGTATCAACCGCACCTGCATACCATATTGAAACCAATTAACAAAGGTCCACAGTAAATTCCCATAATAGAAGTTTATTAAGTGATAGCACTGTAATTAGGGAAGGGGCCCACACACATATATATGGACTACGTAGAAATGAAAGCCCCACAAAACCGTATATGCTACGTACAGCCACCTACATCCCCCACACTGTAAACAATAGCAATACAGACCATAACCACAGCCCAAACATCTATTTAGTCAATTACATCTGCTGAACCGTTGACATACCTTGTGAGAGACATTTAAAGGCACCATGCAAAATTGTAGCCGTCGTATAACGGAACAAACGGCGATGTTACAGGTGTTTGCAATTGTCCTTTATCAGACGGGTGGGATGACAGGTACAGTCACAGGTAGAATCACACACAATCCACGGGGAACATGACCCCAAAACAGACTTCGCTCTACAGAAAGCAGTTGCAATTACACACAACAAAACACAATACAGGCCGTCTCCCTAAAGGCAGGGCAAATGGCCAATGCCCAGGTGGAGAATTCAATTATACCCCACTGCTGCCATGTAATTGGCGAATGGAGTAGCTGCACAGCTGAAGTGCACATAATTAGTCACAACGGACCACCAATTGGCGGCAGTAAACCACAACATGTTGCAGGTATAGACGTATATAAGGATGACTTGCCAGATATGCAAACTGTATGTTCATACCGTATAACAGTTGAAAGAGTGATACAGAGGAGTGAGATAGAGACGAAACACCAGAACGATATCAAGGTATGTCAACACTAACTGTATGTATAGCATGTTCTGAATTACGTAATGTCAGTGTATGCATAGCCTGGTTGCAGTAATTAACATTGTCCGCCATGCATAAAGCCAGGAATGGTATTTATGTAGTGATGTCTCGCTGATCATACTAATGCTTGTAGAAGATGTGCGTCCAGCAGTGGGCCACATGTTAAACAGCACAGACACCACAAGGGATGCAACATGACGGCGTTAAACAGAACAATGTCATACGACCCGCCGTCAGTGGCAGGGTATGTCCAATAAGTAGATGCCATAGCAGGGGATAGTATATGTAGATATACTGTAACAGTATGCATGTGTATGGGCATATAACGTCAATGACATGTCTAAGGTGGACCCTCTGTGCAAGTAATGGTTGAATTATGGGATACCACGTAAAACATGTGTAATGTATAGTACAGTAGATTGATACGTCAGATATGTTACACAGGAGAACAGGCATATGATGCATAACAAAGGTATCATATAGTGATGTGAGTAGTATGTAATTAAGATATGTATAAACAGTCATGATGAAATAACTATGTACTCCACTCTGTGCATTTGCAAAGGACGCAAACATTACTCCCATACTAGAATAGCAGAAGAGATGTGACAGACAAACATGAACATGATTGGCATGTACAATAACAGTAGACATATGGCCCGTAGTTACGGGACATAGTAATAGCATGACAGCAAATCTAACTGGAAGGGCTATACCAGTAACCATGCACAAAGGACATGTAATAGCTGCACAGGTTCATAGTGGTGTACCATGCAGTCTGGCAAGTCAATGTGTAACAACAACTACAGTGTGCACACCAGTGGCACCTCTCCAGGGTAGTGTCCAGTGAACAGAAGAGCCATGTGTAACCTGCATCACTGCACAGTACAGCTACTGCAGTGATCCCTGGTGTACATGTGTCCACCATCCAGCAAGTGAGGTATCACATGAACACTGCTACTGGCTGTCCATGCGTGATGTACATAGGAAACATGTCCCAAAGCATGGTGAGTGTCCAGTCTGGGAATGCAACCCCCCAAGCACATGCCACACACAGACCAAATGAAATACAAAAACAAACTTAGAACTTGAAAGGCGTATAAGAAACCAATGAAAACAAACGGAGCCGGCAACTGTAGAAAAAACAATTTACTTAGTGCTTTCGGTAAAATCAATGCTTCACCTTCTTCAGATTAAAAATAAATCAATTAAGACTGTTTAAATAGTCTTCCACATAGCAATTAAAAGATTACAAAGCATCTAATTAACCAGTTGGGCTACTAACAATAATGGAAATTAAAGATACAATCCACATACACACAATATAACGATCCTGGTAACAAAGACCTTTTCAAAAGGTTTTAACTTACAGCTTCAAAAAACCTTTTATAATCAAACATATATAATTGTAGCTAAAAGACAGAATGTGCATATTCAAAATAAAAATATGTATAATCAAATGTAACTCTAAGAAAGATAATGTATATGCATCTAATATCTTCTTCTTCTTCTTTCGGCTTTTTCCCGGTTAGGGGTCGCCACAGCGGATCGCCTTGTCCGCACATTGAATGGCAGTGGAGTTTTACGGTGTGTATATGCATCTAATATAAAATATATAAATAAATATCTAAACCTTTCAGGATCTCAAAGATAACCATTTGAGTACACATTTAATGGATATTTGTTCATTAAGACCAGGGGATATGTAGGCAGTTGTCCTGATCTACCACTCTAGCTTGTCAATTTCCAAAAGAAGTTGCCAAGGGCCACCTCTTAAATCAGGACGTCTACAATGCAAAACTACAAATTTAAAACAGTGGTCTGAGTACTCAAGTATATGTTTTGCCAAGGCATTGTTTGTGTCTTTTTTACTGATAGCATAAACGTGCTCATAAACAAGCTGTTTTAATTTTCTTTCGGTTTTGCCTATGTAAAAGGCAGTGCACCGGTCACATATTGCAGCATAAATCACGCATGCCCCACACTTAAACATACCATGGGGACCTGACCCTTGCGGTTTCCTCCTTTTTTCAAGTAAAGCTTTAAGACTAAAATTCCTTCTATAGGTGATCTTAGGCTGCAAGCCCAATTTCCCACTCAAAATTGGATCCTCAGTAACCACCCCCCAGTTTTTATTCAATAAACACCTAATATAAGTGTAATCCACTGAAAAAGTACATACAAAGCTAGTTTGAAAGACTTTGTCATTAGGAGAATCACAGTCAACATCTTGTTCAGTGTTTACTAATATTTCTTTCGATGAAGGGGCTCCCAGTAACGGTTTAAAGTGCCCCTCATGTCTTTTAAACACTACTTCATCTCTAATCTTTACAATTAAGTTAATTGGATATCCCCTATTGACAAACATTTTTTCTAAGTTCTGACATTCTGTTAGAAAGTCACAAAAATCTGTGACCATTCTTGCTGCTCTCACCATTTGACCTTTTACTACGGCCTTCTTGTGATGGAACGGATGGCAACTGTCATAGTGCAAGAAGGCATTGGAGTACATGGGTTTTCTATAAATTTTACTCTTATATTTAAGGTTGGAACCATCCTTATATAACAGAATGTCCAAGAAGTTGATACTGTTCTCTTCCACTTGATACGTAAAATCTAAGAAATTGGTCAACTTTACAATGTCTGAAATAAACAGAGGAACCCCTTCTTTTGGGCCTTTCCACATAAGGAACATGTCATCCTGGTACCTAGTGTACCAGGAGACATGTTCCCTAAATGTTGGATGTGTGAACAACAAGTTGTTCTCCCATTGTGCCATGATGACATTGGCAAAGCTCCCTCCACAAGGGGAGCCCATGGCTACACCTGATGTTTGCAAAAACACGTCCCCCTCAAATGCTAAAAAGTTGTAAGATAACACCAGTTCCAGCAAAGTTTCAATAAGGTAAATAGTATTGTCTGAAACTTTTTTGGCAAACAAGAATTCTCTAATCCATTCTAAACCTAAATTATGAGGTATTACGGTGTAAAGGTCCTTCACGTCTATAGTCACAAAGCATGTGTCCGCTTGATATTCCAATTTGTCTATGTTACGCAGGAAAGCCCATGAATCTTTACAAATTTGTACTTCTTTTTCAATGAAAGGTTTCAATAGGCTATCTACATACTTTGCACAAGCGTAAGTTATAGACCCACGTCCATCAACAATAGGCCTAAAAGGTGGATTTGAAATTGACTTGTGTAATTTTGGAATTCCAAAAAAAGCTGGTACTTTTGGGGCTAGTATAGATAAATATTGGTGTAAATCCACATCGATATATGACTCGAGAAACAAATTTTCCAAAATAGTTCTAACCTTCCTATAAGCTACATTTAGTTTGTTAATTGAAACTTTCTTATAGACTTCAGAGTCTAAGTGCTTTCTCATAGCAACAACATAATCGTTGTGGTTCATCAACACCAGCCCCCCACCTTTATCTGGTTTCATTGCCCGTATGTCACAGGTGTTAAGCAGATGAATGAAGTCGTATTCAGTTGACGTAGTATTAGTGTTATTATTACCCTGTCCAAAATTATCTTTGTGTAGGGCTCTAAGGTCAAGTTCACACATTTTTTCAAATAGGCTCAAGTTGGGGTGCAATGGGGGGTAAAAAACACTAGAGACCCTTTGAGAATTAGTCAGCAGAGGATAGTTACCTAGCAATACATTAAGATTTAACTTACGAACATATAATTTTAAATCTATAAGTGTTTTAGTAAAATCCATTTTTCTGCTATTTAGGAACAAAGGTTAAACCTGTAGAAAAGAACTTAACCCATTCCTGGGTAATGTTCAACTCTGTAAAGTTGTATATGCTAAAGTCTCCTTCAATACTTTTACAAATAATAGGTCCGGGTCTATGGTAATGTTCAATTACTATCTCCTCCTCTGCCTCCTCCTGCTCCATTGGGGGGGTTTGTTTTCTGTTCCCCTGACGGTTGTTCCTTTGACCTTTCGGGGTGTTCTGAAAACCCTGTTGGTTAGAGACCACCTCTTCATCTTCGCTAATATTATGAACGTCAAACACCCCGTTGTCTTTGTTGTTATTGTGAACCAAAATGTTGCCCCTATGGGCATGGGTATTGGTGAGCCATTCACTACGCCTCAAATGTTGCATAGGTTGCTCATTGGTGGTACTTTGTGGCTCACCCAGTTCGTTCACATAGTGTGCCCCCACCAATTTATCGGGGGCGTTAACAAAGGGAGAATTAAGAACAGGGGGTCTAGGATATGCTTTTTTGTTACCGTAGTCATTAACATCACGTGTTATTTTTTTCTTTTTAACAGTCAACAACTTCTCCATGGTAGCCTCAATGCTCGTAAAAATACGAGAATAGTCATACTTAAATGACATAAAGTCAACATGATTTAAGATCTGGTGCTCAAGTACTTCTAGGTCAGTTTTAAAGTCACATATTTCCATATTGTAAAAGTTAATTAGAGCTGTCAAAAACTCAAAACCTTGTCTATCAAATAGAAAAAGAAGTTCAGAATGAAAAGTAGAATCTTCCACTAAGCCCATCGGAAAATGCCACTGGCGTAATCCCTTCGGTACAATGTGTTTCTCTATGCACTCCTGTAGGTAAGCTACCTCAAGTTGTAGCTTCCTGCATTTGTAAAGTTTGTAGTCAAAATCATTGATCATTGAGGACAAAGAACTCACCGGTAGTTCGTCCTGGATGGAGTTCACGTGGTTTCCAGAGCCAAAAAAATGGTTATTGCCTAAAAAAGAAGCCATAGTAGGAAAACGGCAGTCCAAAGGCATTCCTGGGATGTTAGTCATCCCCTTCTGGTGCGCTTGTAAAATTCCTGAACCTGAGGCAGTCCCAACTGACCTAGTGGAATGCACGATCAAAGGATTAAGCTGTGATGCAACTGTAGGCTCCGCTCGTGTTGCGTTTTGCCTATTAGCGTTTATATCATTTAAAGGTTGACTGACTTCAGTCCGATTTTGTTCGGCAGCAACATTAGAATTGTGTGGAGCCAGGTTGGTGGAAATATGACCTGGCTGCTGTGGAGGTAAATTAGGAACTAGAGATGCATTAACTCTCTGTGTAAGGGAGTCCACTCACCCTACCAGCACCTGGATAAGGGCTGTAAGATTCCCTGTCTCCTCTTTCTTATTGGATACGTCTAGTTCTTGTGCAAAAAAAACCTGAGATGCCACTCCGGTTTCAGTTTCTGACGCCATAAAGCCACAGACCAAATGAAATACAAAAACAAACTTAGAACCTGAAAGGCGTATAAGAAACCAATGAAAACAAATGGAGCCAGCAACTGTAGAAAAAACAATTTACTTAGCGCTTTCGGTAAAATCAATGCTTCACCTTCTTCAGATAAAAAATAAATCTTTTGAATATGCACATTCTGTCTTTTAGCTACAATTATATATGTTTGATTATAAAAGGTTTTTTGAAGCTGTGAGTTAAAACCTTTTAAAAAGGTCTTTGTTACCAGGATCATTATATTGTGTGTATGTGGATTGTATCTTTAATTTCCATGATTGTTAGTAGCCTAACTGGTCAATTAGATGCTCTGTAATCTTTTAATTGCTATGTGGAAGACTATTTAAACAGTCTTAATTGATTTATTTTTTATCTGAAGAAGGTGAAGCATTGATTTTACTGAAAGCGCTAAGTAAATTGTTTTTTCTACAGTTGCCGGCTCCGTTTGTTTTCATTGGTTTCTTATACGCCTTTCAAGTTGTAAACATGCCACACACAGTCGCGTGTGTGCACATATCCATGAGTATCATGGTCATAGTGGCTACTGTGTATGTCGTGTATGCGGATTATATCCATAAACATATTTGCAGACATGGGCCCTGTCTTTGCAGCAGACATCACCCCTGAGTATGTAGTCTGCAAATGTGTACAGATGTGGTGTCTGTACATAAGCCGCATACGTTACCAGTTGTAGCTCAATAAACATCATGGCGTTTTAATGTTGGGGTATGTAAAGCTGTTGTGTAAGGTACACCCTACGCGGGGTGTTGTACCCATGGATGTGTGTATACATCCGGTGTTCAGAGGTACAATGGGTGCCTATGTACCAGCTACACACCCAGGACAGACATGTGTGAACACGTAGAAGGATATCCATGCCACAGTGGCAATGTGGTAATCACAGGAGTGTGTGTGACATACATGTGTCTTACACACATGTACAATGCAACATGTATGTTGGGGAATATGTGATAACCAGTGTGAGGAAGGTGCACTGCAAAGGTAATGTTCACACCAAGTGTCATGCAATTAGAGGCCATGATGTTCATATCGGTATCTGTCACAGTGACACCAGTATGGATGGGGTCTGTATCAGCTGGTGGAGCAACAACGGTGCTGGGTATGCAGTGGTCTGTAAAGCTAGGCAGGGAAGTCCCCTCAGTGGTAGCCTGTACCTCAGGGAAGCATATACCAAACATGAGGGCCCCGCGACTGAGGACTGTTGTAAGCCAAGTGTAACTGGATTGCAGTATGTGATTTGGCATGCCACCCTCAGTGTGTGTGTCCTGTCCATTAGCCACATTGCATAACATCCGGAGACATATGTTGTGATGTGCAGGTGTATGTGTATGTAGTCAATACCAGAATGGAGAACGGTGCTGAATGGCAGCGAGAGGACAATGCAGGCTGTGTGGACACCCGTGTCATCATCAACAACTCTGTGACTGTAGGAAAGGTGTGCAACAGAGATAGGAGGCATGCTGTGGCCCCAACAAGACCAACCCAGCTGTCATCAAAGGATTGGAGCACAACAGAGACTCGACGAATTATGTCCTTGATGATGTGCCCTATAGCCATGCATAACAGACCAGTGAGGTGTGTAGGGCAATAGTCCCAGTCGTGCAGTGTGGCGCCACCTGTGAGGAGTGTTACTGTTGCTGTGTGCCAGTCAGGGGTCACAATGTCTGGTACAAGGCTATTACTGAATATGGTGTCCCAGTGGGGAGACATGCTGTGCAGAGTTCTGTGGACATCACAGCCTGGGATATTGCAGGGTGACAAGGGGCCTGTGTCCTAGGACATATATAGTGCAGGTCAGTACTGTGTAGGTGTGACTGCAGGTACACCGCAATGTACCTGCAAGGAATGTGGCCCTGCAGAGAGTGAGAGGGAGTAATGTTAGCAATGAAGCCATCAGACAGGATGTTGCCAACATCACTTGTTACTGTCATGTTCCAGAGTGACAGTTGTATGTGTGAGCAGATGTGGGTTTTGCATACGACTACTGACATACCACCATAATGCCATGTGGTACATCTCAGAATGTGTCACAGTAATGTGTATGTAGCTAGTTATGGTGTATGTGATATGGGATCCTGTGGCCCTACCGAGGCTGACCAGTGAGTCACCCCACCCATGGGAATGTACACCACTGTGTAACAGCCCCCACCTGTTGTTGTAAAGTATGTCCATGGGACTGCACCCTCAGAGTGTCATCTGTATTCTGGTGTGTACCTGCATGGCTCTGTGTGGAATAGCATGAACCACATTGTCATTTACGTGCTACTGAAGTGCACTGGGGTATGTCTCAGCATTTGCATGTGCATTGTCCACCTGCACGTGTGTCATGACAACAACTACCTCTGTCATACGACATCTGTAGTTGGTGTTGTAGTACTCCTCTACTGTGTATGCCGTGAAGTGTGTGGTGCCGGTATGTGGCTAACAAGGGTGGGTAGCAGATGTTCGGATTCCACCAATGAGGGGATAACCGCAGGTGTCGAACAGCAGTCACATGTTGGTAGTATCCATGTCAAGGATACTGTTGGTCTTGGAGGTGGTGTATGGGTCGAACCAGCTGAGTGGAGGTTATGACTCACGCACAGTATACGCCTAATGTGTCAGTACATGTGCGGCTATCACAGTTAGGTATGGGTTACTGTCAGTCTCACATTAGTAGCAGCAGTAGTTCCGGACACAGTCATATGCACGTGGAGCACCTGTGATGCATTGTGCGAAGTAACCAGCCGGGATGTGTGTGCAACATAGTGGAATATGGGGACACCTCAGCTGTGGGTGTGCCAGTCCAGGTACGTGCCTGAGTGGTACGGTCTGTCTATACCCAGTCATTGCAGGTGTATTCTGCAGAGCCAAGAGGTTGGTCCCAGTCACTGCAGAGATATTGCAGTGGTGCAGTATCAGGTGTACCTTGCCTGCGTGCACCACAGAGGGTGATGTCAAGCAGTGTGTGACATGACCACATGCTTCGCTAGCCTGTTCCTGTTCTGGTGGTGACTGTTATTGGGCACTGTGCAAGACAGGCAGTATAAAAGCAGCAAGAGTCCAACATGTGATCCGTACTCCCAGGGCTGACAGGTGCAGGTCAACTGTGCCACAGCATCATGTTGTTTGGCTGGGTCTGTCAAAGTGGATGTATACTAGATGCCTGTGGAATGACAGCAGAAGCATGGACAACTGTTGGGAGTGACACAGTCATTCGTAGTACAGTGGTAACAGGTCTGGATGAATGCAAAATGCTTCCCAGGGCATGGACCACACCAGCAGGGCGACAACACTGGTGGGCTATTGCATGTCCCTGCACACATAGTCTGTGCCCTGAATGACAACGTCTATCACACAAACATAGAAGGGGAGTCACATTGTACCTGCTGACTTGTGACATGTGTACATAGGTTATGTTGCAGAACCAGTTACTGGACAGCAAGATGTAAGTGACTATCACCTTGTGGAGCCTGCTGAGTGGAACAGCAGTATGACTGCTGACAGTCACCTAAAACAGGTGTGCTGAGTATGTTATGACACCCTATTGGCTGTATGTGATGGGCATATGTGTCTGTGGGATATAGGTTGGTGTGGTTGTGTTTGGCAATGTGGGCTGTTGTTGGTGTCCACACAGAGTATGGAGGGGTACTGTACAAGGTGTCTCCATATGTGTGGCCTGTGGTGGGGATCATGTGGGACCATGTGATGTGTGGGGTGCGTTGCCATTGTTGCACAACCCCACATGACTGTCAGGTGCAGTCAGGGTTGGTGACAGTATAACCACCAGCAGGGCTGCATATGTGCATTCCCCACAGGCTGTACTGTTGTATGTTGGGAGGTGTGCATTGACTGTGGACATGAGAATAGCTCTATTGCCACATGTACAACATAGTCATCATAGTGACAGGCAATAGCACTGGTACATTCCAGTTGGACATGCCTGTATATAAGTGGTATGTGGCAGGTGGACAGGCCGTAGAAACCACCATGTCTCACAAGGTATGTGAGTGATGTGTGTACGACAGCTGTTGTACAGTTATCAAGCTGGAAATGTATGGACAGACAGTGTACCTGTGAGGACTGGTGTGAAATGGATGCTAAACTAAGCAGTAGCTCATAACGTGCCAAGAAGCTCTGAACAAGTGCTGAGCATGCCCACACATTACAGATAGGGTGCTGTATACTATCAACCCACATGTGTTGACAACAGTCATGATTGGTGGCACCGCATCAGAACACTGCCGGGTATGGTCCGAAGGTTCATGAACCATTATCAATGTAGATGTTAGCAGTACAGATGTACAAGACAGTACGGATGTTCAGCTACAGATGCCTGTGTATGTCACAGGAGTGTTCTACTAGTGGCCTGTTGACAGACTCACAACTACCAAAGGTGCTACAGTGACATGTGCATATCACATGGTGTCAGCTACAGTAAACCAGGGTTAATGTGTTGTACCCCACCCGCATTGTAGCCCATACCACACAGACAAATGTCAGCCATCTGTGTATGTGATGATGTGAATGGCCATGACCTATGGGCAATTGTTGTCACAGTGTTGTGAACAACATAAAGAATGGGCTGGGTGTGTGATGTGTGTGACATATGTGCACATTCTGGTGGATGATATCAGCAATAACACCAGTAGGGGAATATCCCCGTACCCATTAGGAAACACCTAGGCTGTGGTCAACAGTATGGACACTGTGTTAGGGATGGTGTAGTGTAGTACACCTCCCTGAGCTGGAGACATCTCCCTGGCCCTTTAGGTAGTCATCCGAGGTACCCATGACATGACAGGGTGGTATCCATGTACACGGAGATCATTGGCCAGGCATACACAGCACCCGTGTGACCAATATTGGAATACACATCACACTCCAGGGGTAGGGCCCATGCGTGGATGGCCATTACCAGCCTGCACAATACTCACCTCCAATATGTAGCATGCTATCCACCTTGCATACAGACATATGCAACACTATGCTGTTAGACATGCCACATGTCCATAGCCTGATCTGAAAGACATACGTCATGGACAACCACCGTCCTACGACTAGGATGGCCACATGCTGGACAGAT
Organism: Protopterus annectens; assembly: GCF_019279795.1. NCBI lineage: Eukaryota > Metazoa > Chordata > Ceratodontiformes > Protopteridae > Protopterus > Protopterus annectens. The sequence goes on from NC_056738.1 coordinate 474,426,711, forward strand.
CCCTGTGCCATACCTGTGACATACTCCCACCATACCATGCAGCCCTGTCCACATAGCTGCACATATCACACCTGCCATATATGGTGTGATGGCAGTATGGTAGATGTAGTATCATCTATCTGGATCAGTAATGTGTCACTGATGCCCCCTGTGGTGGTGTAATGGTTGTCAGATACAGCTGGGAAACCCAGCCCGTACATGCTATAGCCAATAACCTTAGCTGCGAATGACGTCCGACTAGCCATTGTCCCATGTCTATCACATGTGCAACAGAGGTGATCCGTGGCAGGATGTTGAACAGCTGTGCAGTGTAGATGTCTATGGAACAACACATGCATGTACAGGTTTCCATGCGTACTTGGTGCATTGTCACTGCCCAAGTCCAGTAAGGCTGTGTCTGTGTTGATATGTGACATATCCACAGCATCTAGGTCAACAGCATTACCATGGATACATCAGGCATGGGTAGATAGGTAAGAACACCAGTGCATGCAAACAGACATGTCCACATGGAGACTGATGTCACATGCAGTAGGAACACTAATGAGGTGACACACATATATGGGGATGATATCTAATGCATACTGGGTGTTACATGTGTGGGACACATACATGCCAGTCAATGTTAGTGTCATGTTGATTTGCAAAGATAACTGTGTGAATGTACTAGAATGTATGTGCAGCAGTATCACTGTACATGTCTGTAAATGTGAACTGTCACCTTCATCATGTCTTACAGATAATGCCGCATACACGCCTACCAGCATATAGCCGACAGGAGGATGATGTCGTAATACCGTACCTCCATGAGAACTACGAGGCGCTATTTAGCCACGTGCCATAGCATGCACAGCAGCGGGATGACCTATGGCAGGATCTTCGCAGGAGGGTCAACAAAGTGGGCGGCCACAACCGCACCTACCAGCAGGTGCGCAGACACTGCACGGACCTCATATGTCATGCAAAACAGCTTGCCACTGCAATTTCCAGAGAACAAGGTGGTACGGGTGGTGGGCCACCAACCCAGCCTCCACTCACACACACGGAGGAGCTACTGGCCAGTCTGGGAACACCCTCGGAACAGCCCCCACAAACAGTAGCTGCCATCGTGGAGGTGGGTGTCTCTCAACCAATGAGCCTGGAGTTGCCTGGTAAGTCAGTACTGAACATATGACCAGTATATGCCACGTATGTGCATGTGTCAGTGTACATCATGTAATGTAACAACATATGCAAGGTATGTGGACACACATGCTTTATGCTACCCTGTGTATGCACAATACCTCCGAACTGTACAGGTAATTGCAGGATGTCCAGATGTCTGCTTCATATTGTCAGTGTGTTCCCCTTAATATCTGTCCCTTTCTAGCAAATAGCTGAGGAATGGAGTCATTAAATGATGACATACAGTTGTGTGTATGACTGCACATTCCGTTGCAAACCCATGTGCATGCAAACCTAGTTGTCTATCAAATATCCAGGTTAGTAAGAGCAATATGTCACAGTTGTCCCTATATGTCCCCCATCATAGTAGGCTTTGTCCACATTTATTGTTCTAAGAGGTTGAGAGGTATGGTATGCACACATGTGCTGACTATATGCTATTGTACAGGCGAATGTGTTAACCTGCACTGTGCACCCTGTGGCTGTCATACAGTCATGGATTATGTTCATACTGCTGTGTCACCCTATACAGGTACCTCTGGCGTGCCGCACAGACAAGAGTCCGTTGCAGGTGAGTCTATCATCAGTATCAGGCAAGTCAAAGCATAGATCTATTCGCCATGTGGCCAGTTAATACATGGATATACAGGTCGCATCACCCATCAACCACACAGGCCACCCATGTGCAATATATACAACTGAAATGATACACAGACATGAAACTACAGTATTTGTCATTACTACGTGTGTGTCCAGCTGTGCATACAATGGTAGAGGTGTTCTACAATGGAGGCATATGTACTATACAGTGGAACAGAATGTGTGGTACACAAACCAGTACCGCACAGTGAGCTGTGATATGGGCAGACCACAGACGTCACCATTGTGTTATATGCCCCTGCAATGGTTTCACACATTGTAGTGTTCCATCCGACATGTCCAAGACACGTAGCATTTTGTTTGCAATATTGTCACAATTCCCAATAACCCATAACCCACATACCACACATACACCTGTTGTCTGCCTAGCCCTGTGGATGGTGACATAGCCAACATCTATGGGTGTATGTCACATGGGACAACACAGCCATGTGTGAAAGACGGCCATCACATACATGACCAACACATGTGCACACATGGCCATGGGGGATGGCCAGAGACATGTAGCCACACAGAAGATGGGATGTGGATACACCCCGTCCCACTTTGTCTGCACATGGTCCAAGTACAGCCATACTAGACCGATTGTACAGTTGATGTGGTACGCTGCACATCATACCTGCTTGTGCACAGCTAGTGGAGTTTTCAGTGACATGTACCTCAAAAGATGTGTTGAACATGATGTCTGTGTCATAGCATGATGGTAGTCAACTTCACAGATTCCACTGACAGTGACACCAGGCCACAGAAACAGTACTTTTCCTCCCTGCCGTAGGACATCACTGTTAGCTGTGCACCATGTGTGCGTGGTACATCAATGTCATGTGTGAAATGGTGACGTGACAGGTCTGCTATGTGTGGACATGGTTGCCAGGCAGCTAACACTCTGTAGTCATTGTGCAGGGTTGTCATCTGTATGTCCTCCAATGACCTGTCACATGACACAGCATGGTTGGGTGTGTATACACCTCAGCATCATAGGTCACAATCCACAGGTATGTCATGGGTATGCATGCAGCTCTGGATATGCAATGTGTACATAACATGCACTGTTTAGCAATATAGACACGTCATGATGCCATGCAATGGCACAATGTCTGTACATCACACTGTACAGCAATGTAGATGGTCCAGTCCCTACCATGCCCATGCACATTTGCTCAACATGCATTCTATCTGTAGGGCATATGGACAACATCGTAATGTGATTCCCAATATGATGCTGTACATGTGTCACGACACCATTGTGTCAGACATGCATGCATGTTAATGAACATGTCAGCAGATTACATGTCAAGGTCACGTCAGCCATGTGTACTGTTATCCTGTTCTGGTCCACATGGTGTATCATGGGGATGCATGCATACTACCATGATTGTGTGAATTGCATGGATAATGATATGACACCTGCTGTAGTGTGCATTGCAGGGGGTATGCTTACAAACACTATTGATGTCTGAGCTGCATGCTGTCAGCTGTATCACAAGCATGCTGCATGCCATCTGTCATCTCACATGCATGGTGTGTCAGTGTGTGTGTCAGTGTGTCAGTGTGTGTGTCGGTGTGTCAGTGTGTGTGTGTCAGTGTGTCTATTGTAATGTAGAGTATTTCTTTGCATTCACAGGTGATGTAGGTGTGTTACCCTCCAGCGGTCCATCTGATAGTGCCCCCACAGATGCTAGCAGTGATGAACATATGCACGAGGTACAGGCAGGGATGTCAGGGGTGGAATCTGTGCCAATGGTTGCCATCCCAGCTATGTCCCCCTCTTTCCCGCACACAGTTCAGCTGCCAACACATACCGCATCTACAGTGGCCATAGAGGAAGGACAGTCATTGTTTGTTAGCATTGAAAAGGAACGTGTGGTGGCTACAGAAGGTGTGTCTACACACCATGGTGGCAGTATATTGACTGCAGATGTGCCACACAGGCATGTGGCTGGTGCTGCTCATAGGAAGACCTCTGGCAGACATGCACCTGCAGGACATAGCACAGCAGCTGGGATCACCAGATGCATGTTCCAGACTGTAATGGCAGCACAGGCATTTGCCAAACGGCAGAACAGAGAAGGGCAGAGGCTGCAGAGGGCTGCTATCAGTACCCTAAACAACAACATCCAGGAATTGGCAGGTGCTCAACAGCAGCTTGCTGATGTTCTGGACAGGTGGTTGGGTGACGTGGTCAGAATCCTCAACCATGGCATGGCAATCTGTGAGCGTGAGCTGTCTGTGCTGGAACATCTGGTAGGGGTGAGGCATAGGACATATGGAAGTAGGCCAGCTACACCACCTAGTGCAGGTCAACACGAGCGTGCCACCTCACATGGCCGCTCCCATAGTGCCGGTAGCAGTAGCAATGCAGCTAGTGCTGCGATATCCACACCAGGTCATGGCCCTGGACATTCCCGGCGGGGACTTGGTTCCAGTGGCCATGTGTTGTTGGACAGTAGCCATTCTGTACCTCTGCCTGGTAGTGCCCGTGCAACCCATGGCAGGCACAGGACACGTGGCCATGTCCAGTCACAGTGAGCTGTACAACCTGGTCTGTACATTCTGGAGCTGTCCATAATGCCCTTGTGTAGGCCTCACAAATGACAGAACTGTGTGCACACATACACGCACACAGCAAACACAACTGTAGGGCTCCACAACACCCACATACATACGGAACAGACATGTCCATTCAAATCACTGGCCCTTACCCGCACACATGATGTCATCCATTGGTGCAGCCTATGCCCCTGGCAAACAGTATCACCCTGTGCATATGATGAAACCTGTGCCACATTCCAGTCATCCACACCATCGGTGCAGGGATATGCTCATATGGTCTGATGCACAGGGTGAACAGAATAGTGAGAGGTGTATCTAACATTACTTGTGTATGCATATTGCGGGATGTGTATGTTGTATTGGTCGTGTGTGAATACTGAGATGTGAGAGGTGTATCTAACATTACTTGTGTATGCATATTGAGGGATGTGTATGTTGCATTGGACGTGTGTGAATACTGAGAGATGTGTATGTGACATCAGTGGTGTGCTGTCAACATGCACCAGTCATACCATGTAGTCCAGGTGCAGCATGCATTGTGATATGTTCACAGTATGTGTCTTGGTTACAACAGTAACAGCATGTTGGTAATGCCCTGATTCCCTCCTATGGTGTACTGGCATGTGCCTACAGGTAGCAGTGTTTGCAGTCCCCCATGTGTAACTGTGGAGTACTCACAGGCATGTATGGCAATATCAGCATGCTAAAAGCACCCTCAACCTGACTGTTGGACAGTCGAACATGACACAGATGTCCAAACATGACACAGATATCCACACATATACTGCACCTGAAGCATGTGGTCAGTTGAACAGGCTACAGTGGACAGAGATGTGACATACATACCGGGAAACATTACAGATATGTTGACATGGTGCAGGGGTTGTACACAGTGGTCAGGCCAATGATGACATTAGAGGCCACTTGATAGCATGAGGCCACACTGTGTAGCAGTAATACCCTGTCACAGTACAGGTACATGGCAACATTCACGGGGTCTACAGCACTATAACACATCCCATAGTGTTCATTTGTGGACCCTTGCCTATGTGGTCATCACCCTCGCAGTACTTTGTACCCACACGACGTGGCACAGAGAAGGGACATGCACAGGTAACCTGTATGGCTGGGACCGATGGCATCAACAGGGTAGTAGACTGCATCACCATGAGGGGTTAGTGATCCTGTTTCCACAGTATGGTAGCATACACCCTCACACCAAGCACCAGACAGCCATACATACATACATACATACACACACACACACTGTGGTGACCAGATATGTGTGTACAGATAGCCGATGTGTGTGTGATGCACCACACCTGCCGACCTCATGCTTTCCAAACTGCAGTATGTACAGATCTGTACAACGGTGTACAGGGATGTGTTACATCTGGGACGTAGTCCCCACCATATGTGGCATGTGTGGTCACACAAGCAGACACACATGGGAGTGATGGGAATGATACACCTGCCATATGATGATCTGTTTGATAGACATGCAGCGGTACTGTCTGCAGTATGTGTACCAATGCTATGTCTGGCAATTGTGTGGCTATGTGCACATGGGAGGATGTCAGTGATTCAGGTGTCATGTGACATACAGTTGGCTACACCTGACCTCTGTGTATGCGTTATTTCATCACCATCAAGTAACAGTGACATAGTGTACTGTTTGCACATGGCATGGTAGGGTGGCGTGTGACACACCTGTGAGCCATCCCCGGCACACATACATCTACACAGGTGGATCACCACTTTATGTACACAGATCCCTCCCTACGTGATGTACAACCAACTGTACTGACTATATGTCACCATATACAGGTGTCACTGATGGGGCTGCATTGCAACTGGATGTTGTAGTTGGGCACAGCTGTGGTACGGACATTGGCCTCTGCACATGCATGGTTGCTGCATGCACAGTACAGATTGTACATGTGCGTTGGTCCTACATGTGTCTCTTGTAGCCATGTTTGTATGCATTGCTATTGGTGGACATGTGTGTTGACATACATGACACATGGACTGTGGTATGATATCATGGGTGTCATGGGTGACTACTACAGGGGAATGTGTCCTCCGACGTTGCTACCTCCTGTACTGTGAGCATTCAACAGACATGGACCCACCTTCCATTTGCATGCATATGATTGCACAGGCCACTGTTCTGCATGGGGGACAGCAAAGGCTTAGCTATGTACATATGTGCTGTGTGTGGTCCATGCACACATCAACTACAATCACATGTCTGACATATCCAAACATGCATGTTCATTGGTGTACAGCAACACTCGTGTCACAGCTGTGTAACACCCGGGGCCCCTGGTATGTCTTGAGCTGACCTGGTCATGTATAGTGGTATACTTGCAATACATAACACCTGTTGGAACCCTGTCACTACATGTGTACCCTGCACAGTTGCTGTAGACCTCTGTACAGTCCACTGGTCATGTGTCACACAGTGTTGTGGTAATGTATGGCTGTGTACTGCTGCAGCAATGACATGGTGATGTCTCGGGGGCTACAGTGTAGACTGCGGTGTGTACGTCTGGGATCTGCACCTGTGACAGCTGTGATGGCAGCTGAGCATGTGCTGGTCACTGCATATGTGTGACCACTCTGTGTGTGGTGACAGTTATGCCTTACTGTGCCCTTCCGTGTCTAGACTCCATCTGCATGCAAGATGGCCCTTTGCAACTGCTAAGTGTGTGAGCATGCCCAGTACGCTGTTGTGTAGATG
>NC_056738.1:474438830-474469760 GCF_019279795.1 Protopterus annectens
CAGTTGCCATTACATTCCTATTGCAGGACACACCCACCCACAGGGTTATATTCCTTACACAGGCCAACAGGTGCTTATCCACACTAATTATTCTATCATGTACCTTATGTGTACGCCGGTATTTGCGGTTTCCGTCAGTGGCAGAGCTCACGTACGAGTATGGGGGACTGGACACTGTATCGGTGACACTGCATGACACCCTGAGGGACACATGTCTTTTGAGTCTATTAACCTTCCACATTGACTTTCACAGGCCATACGTTGTCATTCACATTTGTGGAAAACATGCTTATGACTTGTACATGTTTTGTCATTTGTCCTGACGTCTTTCTTCTCACCTGTCCACCTGGTATCACTAGTTCTGTACATTTAATTAGGACGGGTTACCTTCATACCTCTCTCCTGCACACATTATGGGTATATGCCCCGGGGTTTGACCTATGATTCTGTTACATTTGTCATGATAATGTGCCTTTCTGGTAGATTGCTGGCAAGGCATGACGGACTGTGCGGTTAGGTAATCATGACTGACATTTCTATTTCATGATTACTAACTCTCATAACATTCGTATTCCTGACTACGCAATTATTCTATCAATGTTCTGACTTTGTCTGGGGTATATTTCATATAGTCCCTATTTGTCTGTCATGTACTATGCCTTAGTCCAGCTGTCTTATTCTGACATTTTGGCAGGTATGGTTACCATCTTGGTCGTACGCATGTCCATCCATGATAATCGCCTACATGACACTGATATAGGTCCCTACGTCTTCCCCCAATGGTTTACACAATATCCAGTAGATGGGTTGCACCTTTTTGGAGAATATAGGCGTGTGCTATACCCACATAGGTATAATGATCACTCCCATGGGGCGTGCCTAATAGATCTGTGCCAATCAACACCTAGGCCCATTTCTGCATACCCATGATTCCCATACTTGACACCCCTCCACAGTACCCATTAGACATGTTTAATGTGAGCGATAATAAAGTGTGACGACACTTCTGAGCACTCCCCACTCTCCGGATATCAGGTCGTACGTCATACATTCTATCGACCCATGTGTTATTACCCTTGCACCTGCTACTGTTGCTTGTACAGCTATTTCGTAGTTGCAGCTGTGACGTCTTTTGCATCTATGATGGTTCACACTTCATACGGGATCAATTTTTGGGGTCCTGCAAAGGACACCTATATTCATGTTTAACGTGTGGAACATGCAGGCCCTGTCACACTGGTACTTTCCGGGCAATGGTTTGGAAACCATCGGTGTATTCTCCTTTCATGCATGTCTTTCTGTCTATCCATTTAAGCTATACCGTGATCTATTTATGTACATGTGTTATATGTACAGGGACATATGTTTGTTGTGTATATATCTATTCATGTATCGTGTGTGTATAGATATATATATGTACATATATACATATGTCTGTACATTCCACATCTCATAATTTGCTTTGGATTATGTCTGTGGATATATGTGTATATATATCTCCATATCATACCTTTCAACTGTACAGATTTTTGCTGCATGTACAGCTGTTTGCCTCTTATCTTTGGTCCATTTTTCATAACCTTGTGTCTATCTGGCATGTTAGTGGCATATCATTAAAGACGTGACGTTGGTAAATAATGACAAACATTTCAGGTTACGACTTCATACCCTTCAGAGAATCCATGTTAGTGACACACCTATTATTCTATCCACTTTCTATGTTTGTTGGCCAATATCTGGGGATTGTCCCTATTTGTACCAGTTGTTGTCATGGCTTTGTCCGGTTTCATACTTTACGGGGTTAACAGGTGTGAGCCATGTACATAGAACGTGGGGAAAACACCATTCATTTTCTATTCTGTGAGTGGATTACACACGTGCAGGCACACTTGCATATCCATATTGTGGGTTACATATGTTTCATAGATAATTGCGCTTACGTGAACTTTCATAATTCTGACCGTAACAGTTACATATCTGTATTCCAGTTTACAGACTACTGCGAAACACATGTTTACCTTTACATATTTAAATGTGTGTACAGCACGAACGCTTTCATTACACTTTCAAGTTATATGTGCAGTGGTCGTAGGTTAACCGGGACTGCATTCACGTTGGCCGGATGCCGGAACCACTATTCTATTGGTGTTCTCCCTCATTGATATGCATACCCATAGTACTTAGCTACATCAACATACACCTCACCGCTTCACCTACAACACAGGCATCCATTCTCCTGCTGGAAAAAAGGCGGTACTACATATTACACATTTCCTATTGCCTACTGCTGTGGACTCTGGCTGCATTGTTAATCACTCCGAGGATATGCAGAACACCAAGGCATATAGTCCAGCCACATACAGGTCTTTGATTGTCAGAGTGTTCATGTAGTGATCTGGGTTTAGGCTTGTCCACCTAGTGAATGGAACTTCCCTGGCCGAGTTCAAATATCAGACAAAGCATATGGACAGGGATTATCTCCCTATTTTGAAGTTTTACCTGTGTTTATAGACACAGGTGTTTGGGCACCTGTCAGCAGCTTATTCTGTTGGCATTACATATTATGGGTGGGGTTGTTACAATCCATACTCCACGGTGAGGGGTGTTCCCATTCACTTTTGACTATTACTTGTATACAGTCATACGGGGATTATTATTTTTGGACATGAAGTGACTACAGGTACGCAGTTGTACATTACACAAGTGTGAAGGGCTGTTCCTGTAAATATGTATGGACCATACCTCTCAACCTCTTAGAGCACCGAACCTGTGCAAAACCTACACGATGGGGGGACAATTGGAGACACATTTTAACGATTGCTCTTACAAGCTTAGAACATTGATAGAATGCTAGGTTTTCCATTAGCATGACTTTTCTGCAGGTTGTGGAGTCTTATACTCAGGATATTTCTCATTATTTAGTGACGTCAATCCACACCTATTTACCACACTGGTGCAGATTGTCAGAGGCACACACCAACACTATGGGGTGAACCTGTGGTCATTCTTAGGGTTGCCAACTTTTCAACTGCCCAAAGTGGGACATGTTCTGTAGAGATGTCAGATTTTCCAGGACAAAACATACCTACAGCCGTGCATAGTACAGAACTTTAACCTTTTTTGTACATATAATAGCTTATTCTAGTAGCATTTGAATTGCTTATGCTACTTCACATAACATATAGAGGATTCATATATAAAATAACTGTTTTATGTGACTATTAAAGTAAATTAGGAAATAACATTGTCCTAAACTCTCAGGACATTTACTATGTCTTGATTTTTTTCACAGGACACAACTGCCTACAGAGGGACTGTTACTCGCAAAGTGGGACAGGTGGTGACCCTAGTCATTCTGCGAATATCTGGACAGTTAAGTGGTATGGCACGCACCTCTGTAATACGCTGTTGTGTTCTGGCACAGCAGTAGCTCAGCATTAAAGACTGCAGTCGGAACGTGCTGACAGACAGTTGGGTTTCAGACTTCATACTCCAGACATTAATGCCAATGTGCAAACTGTTATTCTATCAAATGTCTATATTTCTAAGAGCTATCTTTACAGATTGTCCCTGTTTTTGGACCTTTGTCTCACTTATATTCACGGCTCTGTCCAGATATCTTGCTCTCACAGGTTGACAGGTATGGTCAGTCACGACTGCACACAGTCAGTGTCCATCACACTTGATCAGGGTTGACCTGTTTATGTCAGTGCCTTCCTCACCCTCATGCCGTTTTCAACTTTGCAAATGTGTGCATTATATTCTCCCTCCTATTCGTGTCTGGACACATGTGTCATGGGAAGGTATTTTATCCTGGGTGGTAGGTTATGCATGCCCACTTAGGGCTGGACAGTGTCATGGACCTCCACTGCACGTTCTAACTTGTGTCCAGATATCTACTGGATTGGACATCATGTCGTCATACCCATTCTACTATTTACACAAGTTGGTCATCCCATGAGGGATATCCCAAAAATTGGACTAGACCAAAACAAATTAGATGACAAAGATTTTTGTGGCTTCACGAAAACCTGCAGGGGGTTTTACATGCAGGGGATACATGGTTTGCAATCCTGACACTGCCTAGGATGACAATACCTACTACATATGCGTAAGGGTCACTGTGTTTCTGCAACAAACCAGTGGACCAAGTACGGCTGGATTTGGTGGACATTCTGGTATGGTGGCAGGTTGTGTGTTGTGGAGGGTATGCAGGGTAGGCTATTATGCATCCAGGTGTGTTGCGTTTGTTATGGTCAGTTTCATCAGGACCCATCTGTGGGTATGTGACGGTGTTGTATCTATACATTTGTCTCGCATATTTCCATATTCATGTTTGTGGGATTTTGTTCTACACTATGGCCTGTCTGCTTGTCTTGCAGCTGTTTCTATATGAGGTTGTGTTTCTTTCCACTTCACCCACTGCCCCCTCGTACACCTCTGGTCCACCTTTTCTGCATATGACACAGTATCGCCTTTGAGAAATTTACCATTAAACACCCACCCCTCACACGCAAATTCCTCACACCCCATAGAGCACTACTTTGGTTGTTGGCCCATGACATGGCCAGAGTTACACATTGACTACCTTACATGTGTCGGGTACCATTATGGTTGTGTGGACTACCCTGCCATGTTTGCTTTCCACATGCTATACCTCACGCACATAGGTACAAGCCCATACTTCACTTTCATTACTTGGTTGGTGTATCCGGGTACTACCCATTCGACTGTGTCACATACATGTTCGGATTATACACCTGCCTTCTGGATTTTGCCAGCCTGTTCTGCTCATTGGTAGGATGGCACCTTTTCCTATGTCCAAGCTATTTCTTACACATGTCCGACTGTTGTGGACAATGCCTCCCCACAGTCGACGGTTGTGTTTCCACCCTTTCAATTGGCCACAGTGTGACATGGGTTACCACCTGTCCCACTTTGCGAGGGACAGTCCTTCTTTGGGCAGTTTTGTCCTGACATGTAATTGTAAACATGGCAAATGTCCTGAGATTTTAGGACAAACTTATTTCTTATATTTTATGTGATAGTTGCATTAAACAGTTATTCTGTATCTGAAATACCTGACTGTTATGAGAAACAGAATAAGCAACTAAAATGCTACAAGAATACACTTTTCTGTAGGCAAAACAGTTATGTTCTGTCCTTTGTACTGGCCATGGGTATGTGTCGGCCTGTAAAATCTGATGTCTGTACCAAACATGTCCTACTTTGGCCATTTGAAAAGGTGGCAACCCTACTGTGACATTTGCAGTGAACACAGCATATTTTACAGGCCGACACATACCCACGGTCAGTTTGGCAGATAGAACTTACAATCCTTGCCTATATCTAACCTTATTCTTGTAGCATTTCGGTATCTTATTCTGTTTGTTATGACATTTATGTAATATACATCCAGTGAAATATGTTTAATGCAACTATTGCATGACGTCTACAGAAGAATTATGTCCTATATTCTCTGGACATTTGCCAGTTTTACATGTTTGTGTCAAGACACATCTGCCCACAGAGGGACTGTCGCTCACAAAGTGGGACAGGTGGTAAGCTTGGTCAACGGTAAGGATCATACTGTTCCTTTTTGGCCTACATGTGTCCGTATTGTTATGGCTGTTTATAAGCTCCTTCTGTTTCGTTTACATGCGTATGCTATTTCCTATCACATTTGGTATGTGAAATACGGACATACCTTTTGTATGTGACTATTACATGGCTTGTGGGATATGATTCAGACATACAGTCACTACATATATCTACATTTCTCCTCGTGTATTTTGTTATGGACACATCTGCACAGCTATGTTCCCTCCCTCACATTATGGGTCAGCTGGTGACCCTCTCCATTGGACTGGACGTACCTACTGGTGGCGCGCTAACATATGATACATTTCACTTCCACATGGTATAGCTATCAACACTATGTTGGTCTACGGGCACACAGTTTTCATGTCATTTGTTCATGGATAGGGACCCGTTATTCCCTACCATGCATTTGTGTTTGATTCTTCATTTTCTGTTCCCAGGGGCTCTGCTTTGCATACGTTTCAGTCTCCACGGACATTGATAGGTACGATTACTATTGCTGGCGGAATATAATTTTTTTATTTTATTTATTTATTTTATTTAACATTTGTTGACCGGGAATGTCCAACTAGGTTCCACAGAGCCTGTTTTCAGCGGAGGCCCGGGGAGAAACGCTCCATATGCATGTCTTTGGAATGTGGGAGGAAACCGGAGTACCCGGAGGAAACCCACGCGAACACAGGGAGAACATGCAAACTCCACACAGAAGGCACCCCAGCCGAGAATCGAACCGGAGAACCTCTTGCTGTGAGGCAACAACGTTAACCGCTGCACCACTGTGCCGCCCATAATATTCAGCAGTTTAGGTTGCTCCTCGACAGCCGACATTGACACGCCTCCCTGCGCAACTTCAGTACACCCCTTGCACTCGCGCACATTTCCTATGCACATGGCTGTGGCGGCTGCGTGCCTTCATTAATATGCATATGGCACAACTACTCTATATATACGCTGCACGGCCGGCGCAAGCCTTACGCCGGCCTTGCACCTAGCTTCATGAATCCCAGGGATTAACAAAACACTCTTAATGTATATAAACATTTTCAACCAATTTGTGACATACATAAAAATCAAATCTGTAATAGTATTCCTAAAGAAACTTATTATTATAACTTAAATCCCCTTGATTTCAATACCCTACTTAAAAAAAAACAGCATCATTAAATCCTGAAAATTCATAGGCATTTAATTGAACCAACCACAAAAGTTCATGATATTCTAATTTGAGTTTCCATGGACTCTCTCTTGGGTTCAGCGGTACTGCTCTGAAACTAAAAAAAAAATTTTTTTTTTATTATTCATACAATTCATTCTGCATGTGAATAATGCATTATTGTTATTTGATATGTTAATATCATAATAATAATAATGCTTTTAAATCCTTTTCTTTTACTTCTATTCTGTTTTTCCTACATAATAACCATGACAATCATAGAAAGTCAAGAATACTAAATTTTAAAACTTCAGTCGAATCTCTGAGAAAATTTAAAGAGGTATTTATAGTGTTCAATAATAAACGTTCTCCTTCATAAATATATTTACACCAAGTACACAAATCACTCTTTTCCCTATTCTTGTTATTTTACTATTAATAACTCTAATATTATTATAGTCATCCCATTCCAATATATGTTTAATATTCTGACCTCCCTTAAATGTGAAAAGGGCTCTATATTCTAACATCTTCTAATTCATCATCTGCCTCAATAATTTGTCAGTTACCTAAAATAAGGGAGATAATATTTTGACTTACATATCGACATTTTAAAATCATAGTTTGCTCATATTGCTTGCCATCAGTATTATTCACAATACCCCATCACTAAATGTTGAAGCCTTACTCAACAATGGGATGACTATCATTCCTATTTTTAAACTATCATCCTTCATTTTAATAAGCAACTTCTTCTGATATCTTCTTTCTAAAACATCATAATTATCTTGGCAATTCTTCTTTAAGAATATCATCTTCTGAAATAATTCTAGCCAGCCTGACTATTTGGCTCTTTACTAAGCTTTTTTTTCCTTATGTGGATGATTACTTTGAAAATGTAAATATTTATTTGAGAATATTGGTTTATGATATACAGCAGAGATACATTTATGTCTTGTGAGGTCCTTAATTATTAAAACATTCAAATAATTAATAGTTTCTTTAGAAAATGTATAAGTGAACTTTAAAAATCCATGATTATTATTATTTAAATAATTAATAAAAATCCTGGAAAAATAGTTTAATTTCCTTTCCACATAATAAAAATATCATCTAAAATGTGTTACAGTGTTATTAAATACGCATTATACTTTGAATTAAATACATAATTGTCCCACTATCACATAACTCTTTTTGCATACAGTAAGAAACAAACAGCCCACACTGCCATGAGATTCATTTGTTTGAATCAAAAATCACTGAAGGCAGATGTCTGCTTACCTATTTTGTCTAATCACAAGTAGTTGTACAGTACATCATACAGTTACACTCATGGTCAAAATAACGCTAACATTTTTTCAGGGGTTAAGCGCTCTGCCCTTGTTGAAATCGTGTGTGTGTGTGTGTGTGTGTGTGTGTGTGTGTGTGTGTGTTTGTGCATGCAGTATAAGACTTAACTCTGCATGTACTTTATTGCAACTCTGTTTTTTTTCATTGGTAATACAGCTGGTCCAATTATTTGATGGTTGAAATTCATTATAGCAATCGTTAACCAACTCATGGGCTTTTCCCTCTTCTTAATTTTTTTGTAACCTTGGAGTTAGTATATTTAATTTCTGAGGGTGAGGGGGCAGACCCCCCTTATAAAAGTTGTTTTTATTTGTCTAATCATTAATGCAACCTACTTATTTTTCATTAGATTTAGTTGCAATTCATGGTAAGTGCCAATGAGTTTGTTCAGTGTTTTGTGTTTTTATCAAACTTACCTGTGATTATTTATTATAAACTCATATAAAGATATGTCTCTCTCTCTCTCACTAGATATATATCTGTTTATATCCATATCTATCTATACACACACACACACACACACACACACACACACACACACACACACACACACACACACACATACACACACACACACACACACACACACAGATATATATAAATGGTTATATAATACTTGGTCGACATACAAAAGGTGAACCAAAACTTGTTGAACAATCATTACATCATGTCATCACATACAAAGCACATCAGCACCCAGTATGTCAAAAAAGGAAATTAGTTTCCTTTTCCGGCATTTCCCATAACCTGACCACATTCAACTCAAATCTTCCTGCCTGCTCCACCTTAGCAATACATGCTAAACCTAACCCTGCCGCTTCCCTTAACACTAATGTGCATCTGAACTTCCAATAACACTACCACTGTGCAAGACAGGTCAGCCACTCACTATGCACACAAACACGTAAATATTTACTGAACCTATCCCATACCCTAACTCTGATTCTAACCCTAAACACTCACAATCAGACAGCACTATCATATCTGTAATACTGACTGTTCTAGAGTGTCCTTCCTCTAAACAGTTTTTTGAAGCATGTAGTATCAATAAAAATTAGACTTATTTGATGGACTTTCTTCTTGTGCCATTTCCCTCATAATTTGACTCATTTCTACACACCCCTCCCCCATTCTTCCTGAGAGAGCATTACCCTTCTATACATTCCATTTTTGCTTCACATTTTTGGATAATTCCTCTACTTTTTACACCCACATTTCCTTGTATATGAGCCTTGCCTGAATTTCTTCATCCCCCTCCACTCTGACTAAGGGATTGTTGCTATCTTTGTACCTTTACAGAGGTTTAATACTTTATAGCTACTGCACAATTGTTCAAAAACCAAGCAGTCACCTTCTTTCAACTTAAATCCCTCCCTTATCTCTTGGAAGGATTTCAAAGATCTGTTGCCTTCCTTTTGTATCAACTGTGGCCACCTTATTAGCCCCCTCCTTTTCCATTGTCCACTATGCCTATTACTTACACTCCTGATTACCATTGCATGCGCCCATATCTACTGCAAAGGTCCTCCCCCCTCAACAAGTAGCTCCCTAACTTGATGTTGTCTACTTCCCCACTCTTATATCACTTCTTGGGTATCTACTCTAGTCTCTTCTCTAAATTGTAACTATCTCTGGCTGCAGTCTGTGACACCTTCAGCACTCTTTATGCCATATCAAATATAATTGCATATTTTTTCAAATCAGGGGAACCCTAAAACTGAAAAAGCTTTGATATGTGCAGCTTGCTCACTGCAATTTTGAATCCCCTCCCCACTTCTTACTGTCAAGTCATTCAACATTCATTGAATTTGCTCCACCTCTGGTTTCCAATTAGAAAGGGGAAGACATTAGATAACATATATGCGGTAACCTCATGGTGTTGATTGCCTTATTTCTCCTTAACACGCTTATTAATGCAATCACCTTTCTATAGCACCCCTTTTCTATTTGTGTTAACAACTTAGCCATATCCTCCTTGCATATTTCTTGTAGGCAGTGTTCCATTAACAATCGTAAATATTTTAAGCAAAATGCTTCTGGGATTTTAATGGTCCCCGCCCAATTCCATTCTGATGCAGCTTCAGCATAACTTTCTTCTCCACATTAATTCCCAAGCCCGATGTCTGTCCAAAGCTCTTAAAAATGTCTAATACTGCCTCTATCACCTAACTCATTAGGATACAGTTATCTGCAAACATCAAAAACCTACTTTCTTCCCCTTCTCTTTTTTGTTTATGGCTTATGAGGAGGGTTCATTCTCCATTAGTAATATAAAGATTCACAAGGAAAGCAGGCATCTCTGCCTTATAACTCTTCTAATTCTTTTGACAGCATCCATTATTATATACTCTAAAAGTTTGCCATATTGCTCTTATTTTAAGACACAGAAGCATAAATCCCCATTTTACCATATCAAATGTCTTTCTAATGTCAAACACCAGTCACTCCTTTACATCCTCTCCTCTGTATTTATCCATGAAGATGGATAATCTCTCAACAATTACTTGAAATGGCTCTTCCCTTTATAAAACTATGTTGACCTTCTTCAACTAAGGTCATCAGCAATTTTTCCAAAAATTCACCATCACCTTAGCCAATATTTTAGAGTTCAGACTGATCAGAGAAATAGTTCTGTAATCACTGACTCTTGGGACTTTCCCCTCCCTTTTGGTATGGCAACTATTATGGCCTAGTTGATTACACACACACACACACACACACACACACACACACACACACACACACACACACGCATGCACGCACGCACACGCACGCACGCACACACACACACACACACACACACACACACACACACACACACACACGCGCACCTTCATCCTTGTACTTACTAAATGTTTCTGGCAGCTTCACAGCTCTCAGATCTTTTCCTCATTTATTATAGCTCCACTGGGAATCTATCAATGCCTGCAGCCTTGCTGGCTTTTAACGCTAATATTGCTGAATCAATCTCCCTTGCAATTATTTTGTGACCAGTCCATTCACTTTTATTCCTTAGTTAGTCTATGTTTATTTTATGCCCATAATAAGTTCACCTATCTGGTCTCCCTCTTGCTGTTCTTTATACAACTCCACAAAGTATTCACAGAAGGCCTTCCATATTTTCTCATTGAAAGTTGCTGTTTTCTCTTCCTTTTTAACCACTTATGTAACTACTATCTTTTCTCTTCTACTGTTAAACATCCATGCAAGGCATCATGGGTCTTCTTGACTTCTCGGTTCTGGCTAATTCAACCTCTGCCTGTGAAACCTCCAACATCTCTATTTATAAGTTGCCTGTTGAACGGGCACCTTCCCTTTACTTTAGCTTTCCTTTCTCCTCTTCTAAAACTTACTATATTCCCATAGATCAAACCAGTCTCAACTGCAAGGCCATGGAAGGAATCATCATAGACCTTATCAACAAGGACATAGGCTACCTTCATACTCTAGAACCAACACAATTTGGCTGTGTTAAGGGTAGATAATGCTTGTTAAACCTGGTAGACGTCTTCAAGAAGGTCACCAAAGCCCTGAATTAAGGTAAGAGAGTGCATACCACCTATCTTGACCTATTTAAGGCTTTTGACAGAATCCCCCACTCATGTATCATTGAAGAACTATCTCAGTTAGTGATTGACCCTTACATCACTAGATGGGTAGTCAATTGGCTCACAAACAGAACACATACTGTCAACGCTGGTGACAACACCTCTACCAGTAGACCAGTCACAAGGTTTTGTGCTGGGTCCTTTACTTTTCAGAATCTACTTCTTGAAAGTCCTGGCTAAATTAGACTGCCTTTGGCTTACCAAGTTCACTGAAGATTGCAAATTGAGTGCAATCATTGACTCCCCAAATTATGTTAACATACTACAGGAAGGGCTAGCACAGACAAATGACTGGTGTCAAAGCCATGGTCTAAAACTAAATGCAAAAAAGGGGTCCCTATTAATTATTCAAACTTCTTAAAGTTCGAATGTCATATGGTCGACACCATATGATTGAACTTGAAAAAGTTTGAAGGTGAAAACCAATAGCTCAGTACGGTGTCGAATGGGAAAATTTCCCTTTTCTGCACTGAAGTGTGATCTTGGAGTTGGTATATTTAAGTTGGGGGTGTGTGTGTGGTTTAGCCCCCCCCATGTGGGGGGTGCAGGTGGGCTTGACCCCCTGCTAAAAGTGTTGAGGTAAGTTTTTCTTTATTTTTTATTATATTTTCGATGTTTCAAACATTGCTCATATGTTGTCGAACATATGAGGTTTGAAGTTTTGAAACTTCGAATATATAATATAGATCCCAAAAAAATACATTATTTTTCCTTTTGGCAAAGTAGAATTCCTTGCTTACTACCGTATTGAAAATACCACCCTAAGCTCAAACCTAGTGGTGTGAGACCTAGAAACACAGGTAGATAGCAATTTGAACTTTGACCACTAAGTTTCCTCTGTGGTAAGGAAAGCATTCTACATTTGCGCACCTCACAAGTAAAGGCATTGCATCCAGACCTAAGGATGTTATAGCCCCACTGTACTTGACCCTCATCAGACCTCTAATAGAGTACAATGTTCCCTATTGTATGTACCTCAACAGACACCTGCAGCAGCTGGAGAAACCACTGAGGTTCTTTACTAATAAAATACAGGGCCTTCAAACCATGACATATGTGGATAGACTAAAAGCCCTCTCACTATACACTGTATCATATAGGCTGCTGAGAGCAGTCTAGTGCTTGGCCTACAGGGCAGTCTCTGACCCTGCCTTGATGGATATGCTTCACATATGCAAATCTAATGGTACAAGAGTCACTCACCTTAGGGATCTTAACCTGGCCTGTGACATTAACAAAATATGCTGGAGAGACAAATATGTCTCCCACAGACTGTTGCTCTGCTGGAATAAACTTCCAGTTCATGTGAAGCAGAGCGCCTTACTGGTCCTATTCAAGTGCAATCTGGACAAATGGATGGGAGACCATAAATTCAACCTGGGAGTGGCACCAATGTCCCTCATGGACAGCAGGAGTAAGTATTAACTATAGATTAGCTTTGCAAAATATGTTCACTTAATAAGGACAAATGGGGCAACTTGGGATTAATATAGCTAGGCTTGTAAGGGATTTAGGGCCGGTAGCCTAGTAACCTCCTATGAACCTACAATGCAGCCAGTGCAGTACAGATTTCTAGGCAAACTTAGATGTTTGAATGATCACTGCTGCAGTAGCCTAAGCTATATGGGCTGTGTCCTACAGAGGAAACAACAGCTGTCCATTTTCCAAAGCTTTCAGGGCTCCTATCATGCACCCACATGGTAACTCATCTCAAGCTGAGCTGACAAAATCAAGTTTGGGCACAAAGCCCTTTAAAGATTTCATTCCAACAGAGAGAGAGGCTAAAACCCTGACAGGTAGTGAATGCAGTAGTCTAAACTGACCAGCAGGAGGAAGGATGAGGGTTCAGGAGCCCAGGCAGAAAGGCCTGTCATAGTGCTGGACAACAAAATGAGTTTATAATGATTTATAAAGCTGCAGAGAGGAAAAAGTTGCTGCTTCTAGAATACATATGACATCCAACCCTTTCCCAAAAGCCAGAGATGGCCAAGGATCTAGTAGACTAACTTCATAAGAAGTGAACAACAGATCAGAAATTCTGAACGATTCCATTCTGTCAAGATAGTACCTGAGATACCTGTGGACATGCAAGGTAAGAAGTATCCTCCTTCCCTTATTTTTAGCTTGTGCAAAAACAACAGGGAAATGGTTGGCTTGGCTTAACATAAATTTGGAAACTGCTTTAGGCATAAAAGAAAATATAGTTCTTCAAGAAACCTTGTATGTGAGGAAAATGAGATCAGGTTGTCTCACTGTGAAAGTGTGTAGTTCAGACACTCTTCTTACAGAGGTTAGAACAATTGCTAAGACTGTTTTCTGTTAACAACCTCAAGTAAGACTGATGAGCTGGTTCAAATATAGCAAGAGTAAGTTCTTCTAATGCAAAACTAAGATCCCAAGGAGAAGCCTCCTAATTTATAGGAGACTTCTTATGCAAAACCCTTGTCAAAAAGATTTTTGCATGAGGTTGCACTGAAAGATGGGGATCCATGGGCAGACATAATGAAAAGGCTAACAACTGAACCTTGATTGAGATGTAAGACAGGCCTGAATGGGCATTGCTTCCTTTGCTGGTAATAGCTATTGAACCTTTTCTATTTGCTAATATATGATTTTCTACTAGCAGCCATTCTTGTCTCCATTAATACCTACTTCTCAACCTCAGAAAAAAAAAGTTCCTAAAAGGTATTAATATTCTATGATCCAGTCAGTCAGTTGTAGTTGTTTGGAGTCAGGATGTAAAAAAAAAACACCTGATCCTGTCTGAGTAAATCCAGTCTGTGAGGACGCTTGTGTTAACTGTCCCTGGCTATTTCTAAAGGAAGGACTTGCACAGTCCAGAAGGGAGTCACCAAAATTATCTTGGGGAACTGCTCTTGAAACTTCATAAGGGCCCCAGATATTAGTGGACAAGGTGCAAAACATACATGCATATTCCTGTCCAATAAAAAAGAAAGTGCATCTGTTTTCCAGGCCATGTTGAATGGAATCCTGGAGGAGTATATTGTCAGCTGATTGTGGTGAAAGAAGGCAAAAAAAATTTACAAGAGATGTTCCCCACAGCTGGATTAATTCTTGGAAGATCCCATGAGAGCATGATGTGCACCCCCTAGTGTAACATGTTGTCTGGTCAGGTTGGACACCAAAATGGTCTCCTTTGAAGTAAAAACAAAACTGGGAACATCAGTTATCCCTGGAATAGTCAGAAACTACTCTAAGGCTAACTTCCTACTACTAAGTGATAACCTGGCAAAATTTCAAGCCCCCATAAACCATGAGAACACGGCTGACTCTGGGGAACTGTTCACAGAAATGTTATAGAAGCATATTAATAACTGAATAGAGTCAGCAGTATCCATCAGGAAGAAGTACAGCAAAATCACATCATCAGTAGGCTGTATAACAGCAGGAAGAAAATCACGGCACAAATTATGAGGCATCACACCCATCAGGATAAAAGCACTCTCAAACTAAAAAAAAATCTCAAAGGGCAAATAAAATCTACCAAACAATAAAAATCTGTCCAGTGAATGAAAGATAGGTGTATCAAAAAACAGTTCACAAACAAAGTAAAATATACACCATCCAAACACGGCCAATAAAATAAAAATAGTTATTGAATTTTAGTGCTTTTGTGCTATTAAAATGCACTTCTTCAGACAAAATACAACACGATACTCATTCTATATATACTCTAAAATCAAGTCAGACCAAAAATCAGCAATTAAACAATCAAACAATCATTACATCAATGGCATAATTTATGTGCTTTTAGTAGAGGTTTTAAAGGTACATTCATATTCAGGCCAGGAGCCCTAAGTGCTTGCAGAGTAGTAATCCATCTGACTTCAGCTATTTCCACCTTATTCACAATATCACCACCTCTAGGGTTATTAGTAACCACTTGTAACACTAAAAAACTAAAAGTATGTTCATTATATTTCATTATATGCCTATACAATGCACTGCTAGCATCTCTATTCCTAATATACCGAACATGCTTCACAATGTGCTCTTAAATAGTACGATTGTTTTTTCCAATATAAAAACACATGCATTGGTTACAGTGAACTAAATATTCTAAATTACTACTATTACATTTTGCATAAAATCAGGAAGCAAACCTATAACTATTACAAGGATGCACAAAGACCTTCAACCCAGATATATGGCTACAAGCCATGCAAGATCCACATGGAAATGTTCCCACTCCTCTATCAGAATCATATGGTTGTTTCTTCTTAGGTCCATAACAAAGCTGACGTTTCAGGGAAATCTTTCTTGAAACCAAAGCTAGGGTAGGGGCCAACTACCTGACCAATCTTATCATCTGATAAGATAATAGGCCAGTTCTTATGTACAGTTTCAAAAATCCTTGCTATATCATTTGTGTAAGTCAAAACAACCATAGTCTTACCTTCCTTATGCTTATTAATTTTGTTTCTAGAAACTCTATGAGAAAATATGGTCTAGTGATATGTTTACATGCTATGCTAACATCACTAACTAAACTGCTCACCTAACATCTAGAATATCTCCTGTCAACATACCTATTCATGTAAAGCTTCATCAAACTTCAAATCTTCTCTATGCAACTTAGACAATCTCAGTGCTTAACTCCTAGGTTCACTGATAAACATGCGTGGGTTGTGTACTAGTACAATGCAAAAGATTATTATGCCAGGAATCCTTCCTATATAATCCAGTTTCAAGGACCCCATCCACTTTTATCAGGTATACATCTAAGAAGTCTATAGCATCAAAAGCAACCTTTTTGCTGATTCTTAAAACATTGGTGGTAGTCTCAAGATATTGTACAAATCGATCAATCAGCCCAACAGGTCCATCCTCCAACAAAAAATGTCATCCACAAACTGCTTAAAGAACTTCAAATATGTTGAAAATCTATGAGAGCTTGTAACAAATTGTTCTTCCCAATAAGCCATAACTAGACTGGCGTAGCTATTTGCACAAGCAGTGCCCATAGCTATGCCAATCTTCTGTAAATAAATAGAATCCCCAAATATAAACACATTGTTCTTTAACACCAGATCTAAAACTGAACAAATCAGATAAATCATATCATTGAATATTGACTATGTTTATAAAGATATAATCTAACAAATTCAACACCCTCGAAATTAGGAATGGCAGCAAAAACTGTGCATACATATAAAGAAACTAAAAAGCACCTGGATATATCAAATTTAGTAGCATAATCAAGCAAAGTTTCAAGAAAATGTTGTGTATCCTTCAATGCTGAGGAAGCACTATCAACAATGGGTCTAAGTTTGTGTTCAACAAATATGTATAAATGTTCAGTCAACCAACCTGTTCACGATACTATAGGTCGCAAGGGGGAGAAGGGCCATTCATCCTTTAGTGGACCTTAGGAAGGCCATGGATCATCTAAGCAATTCACAAAATGACAATGCGGGATATATGTATATCTCCCAAATATGCAACAAAGTCTAGAAAATTTAGGAAATTTGCCTGGAAGTGTTTACATAGCTATTTTTATACCCCATGTAGACTCCAAAGATTTTTTCCTCAGGTAGACAGCAAATGTTGGAGGTGTGAAGGGCATGAAAGAAGTAGCTGGAAACATATTTTTGGAAGTGTGATGAGCAGGCAGACTTTTGGGATTCCATGAAGACCACTCTGTCAGAGATTTTGGGTCTGCAGATTGGACTGACTGGGGAGATGATTTTTTTTTTTTTTGAGTTATGCTACAGAGTTGGAATTGCCTAGACGTAGTAAAGCCTTGCTGAGTCTAATTATGGTGGCTGCCAAAAAAAGCAATTACTAGAAAATGGAAATAAAAGACTAGACCAACTTTACTAGAAGTAGTGAATATAGTAACAGAGATAAAACAACGGAAATTGGTATCTTTAGAAAAGGGAAGAAGCAAACTACATAGGAAAAAAATGGGAATTGTGGGAACCATATATGCAGAGCAGGACAAGGTTTAAGAGTCAGGATTTGAATGAGCTATATAAAGCTTAACTAACAATGACTGGATAGTTTATAACTGATGTATAATGTTTACAACTACAATTGTTTCAACAGTGTCTGTGGTGTAAATTGTAACTAAAGTGATGTCATTTTGTATGTTTTTCATTTATATAAATGTAAGATTGCCTTTGTCATGTGTGTAAATTTAATAAAGATGTTTGGGGAAAAAAAAAGACAGAAATGGAAGTTCAAATTTTCTAAAATGATTAAAGGACTGCCAGAATGGGAGGGTTTGCAAATCCTTCACATAGTCATTTAGACTTATTAGACTGTCCTTTGATCTGGGGGTTTCCTACATGTTTTCTTGGAACCTCCTGGCCATTGCACTTTAATCATGTGCTTACCAGCAATCTGCTAGGACTGTTTATTTTATTTTGCTTTTGAAAGAAAGGAGTGGAGAGATCATTGAATCCTTTGGTAAACCTGGAGAAGGAGATTTAAAAATTCTGAGAGATCCCTTGAATCAGCTTTCTTGTCTCATCACACTTTTTAATGACATCTCTAGCAGAAGATCCAAAAGTTGGTTCTCCATCCAAGGAAGAAATCCATATTTCACTGTTGACATCCTCAGGTAGGTTTTAAGAATGCAGCCAGGCAAACCTTCTTGTAACAGTTCCAGTGCTGTCAGCCAAAGAGGTGTCATCAGTAGAATCATAAGAACATTTCAAACAGTGGGCAGTGACTTGAGACACAGAATAAACCAATTTACACAAGGCAGATTTCTACTCAGGAGAAACAAATGTCAAAATATTCCTCATATTCTCCCAAGAAAGCAAGCATATATTTCAACATAAAGCCTGACAGATGAGAATTCTATAAACAAGTGTTGCAGAAGAATATGTCTTTTTCCCAATTTTATCCAGGCTGTCCCATATTTATCAGAACGAGAGGTATTAGTTTTAACCAAATGTTTAACAGCAGTAGGAATCACGAAAAACATTAGCTCATGGACCTGACCTGGGAAGAATGTATAAAAACTTACAAGAGACACTTTATATAGTCTATATGAATTTTGGGGGGCATCAGAGTAGCTGCCAAGGAAAAGTTTGTGACACAAACATTCTCCAAGGCCGGAAGAAAAGAAGGAATAGGAGCAGTTTCTGGTAAGTCCAGTTATAGTAAATCATAGTTCTAACTGAGAGACTGAGAAACATTACCATTTCCCCACTGAAACAATTTATTCATTCTGGAAATAGTTCCTGAGAAAAAGAATCCTTCAAAACTACTGTCTAAAGCCACACTCTGTTCAGAATCTGATATTTTTTGTAGGCAACTCATAATATGTGTCTTCAGAATTATTTTGAGATTCATACTCTTGAATCTCTTCATAAAATGAAAAATACCTTTTTCTTTTCCCCAAAACAGCCATATAGTAAGGGTTAAGTGCCTGCATTAAACGCTGAGCTAAGCCCAATAAATTACTCATGTCCAGGGTAATGGAGACCGAAGACATATGGTTACAGTTTTCATTTCTTTTTGACAGGAATTTCTGAAGAAACTTACCCTGCTTCACATTTTTCTTTCTGCTACTGCAAAAAGGCATAACTGAAGAACCAATATGGTGTTCCAAAAAGTGCCTGATTCCTAGGAAACCTAGCAGCATTTCTCATTAAAACAAGTAAGATGGAAATGAGTAACCATTCCCCCATTAAAGCACAGAAAAATGCACTAAAACACTCACCCCAGCCAATAAAAGCAAATCAAAATAACTTTTACCACAGAAAAATTAGTTTAAAGTTAGTTTAAACAAATTTTTGTCGCAAGAGTAATGATTAAAAGTCATTCAACATTAACTGAAAATGCTTTCTCCTAGCATAATCAATTAGGTTTTACAGGAACAGTACATTTTCTTTTGTAAATAAAACATATAAATAAAGTGGAAGGTGTTTTTCTACAAGGGTACTTATCTGCCCAGCAATGGAACAGCACTAGCAAACAGTTGATCTTCAATAGTCAAGAGAGGAGCATTTTCTTTACCAGCAGGAAAGCTTTGAAGGACATAACACCCAACTCTGACTTTTAGTCATGTCAGCTTAAATAACTAATGGTTTGGGTGCATGCAATATGCTCTAAAAGTTTAGAAGTTGTCTGTTCTATCTTGTGCAGGATACAGCCCATATTAGGCTAGTACAGCAATGACTCATAAAGAACATCTAACTCTAAAGTGACATAGTTGTTAGGAATCTTGGCACCTTGGTAAATAACTCCCTACCCTTCAAACTACCATGTATCATGAGTGGTAAGAAAACAATTTTATGTAAACCAGCTGATATCTAAGGGCATTGCATCAAGGTCTTAAGAAGTTATCATCTTAATGTATGCAGCTCCAATTAGAACTGAGTACAATGCTCCTACTAATATGTAGCTAGGTAAACATATCCTATAGCCAGAATAACTGCAGAGACTCCTTATAAAATAAATGCTGGACTAGAGAATCTTTGCTAACAAAACAGTTTTAACGCCAAATCCTTTACTCTGTATCTCACAAACTCCTGCAGGTAGTTTATGCCCTATGTTCTTTGCCATTAAAATTAAACACTCAACTCTACTTCATCTATTGTACCACTGCAAGATGAACCACTCTATAAACACTAAAATTAAAGATTTAAGAGTCCACCAACAAATAAATAAAATATTCTAGACAACTATATTGGAAATTCCAGCCAAGCTAGAACTTTCAATTAGTGACCTCCCAAACCTCCTGTAACATAGGCACATGGGATATATACAAATGACCCTTATGAAAATCAAGTGCTTCAGTTTTATAGTGATTCTAATTAGTCATGAATTTTACATTTGAAATCATTTTAATGGACAATTGCAGGCAACTAAAACCAAACCTCACTAACTATGGATATGCATATTTCAGTCTTGTTATGACTTGGCAGCATAGTATAAGCAGAGTATTTAACGAAGCATAAGAAACACAGGGTTGTTATACCCAGCTGATGTCCATTATCATTAGGGTGACTGCAAAATATACCAACTAACAAATTAAAACAAAGACCTAGAAGGTCACACTGAAAAAACAATCAGAAAAAAACTAAATGAAAACTCCAGCCAAGCTAGAACTTCCAATGAGTGACCTCCCAAACCTCCTGTAACAGAGGCACATGGGATATATGCAAATGAACCTTATGAACATCAGGTGTTTCAGCTATTGTTAGTTGGGATATTTTACAGTCACCCTAATGAAAACGGACATCAGCTGGGTATAACAACCTTGTGTTTCTTATCCTTAGTTCAATACTCTGGTTATGCTATGATGATGAGTTCATAACAAAGCTGAAATATGTATATGTATAGCTAGTGGAGCTTGTCTTTATTGGTCTGAAATTGTCCATTAAAACAACTTCAAATGTAAAAGTCATGAGCAATCAGAATCGCCATATAGCTGAAACACCTGATGTTCATAGGGGTCATTTGCATATATCACATCTGTCTCTGTTACAGGAGGTTTGGGAGGTCACTCATTGGAAGTTCTAGCTTGGCTAGAGTTTTCATTTAGTTTTTTCTGATTTTTTTTTTAGTGTGACCTTCTAACTCTTTGTTTAATAGGCAACTATATTGCAAAATGCCTGCATAAGATTATTATGTTATTAGGTGTTTTCTGATTTAAACACAGGCAAGAAACGAAAGAATGGAAAAAAGAAAGGAAGAAAAGATTTAAAGTAAAAATGTGTACATTGGCCCTACTATAACCTAAACTGGACCTGTGGCCCCTTATTGCAAAATAATCTGTTTAAATCTATATTTAAATCCATTTACACAAAAACAGTGTCAAATCAGGAGGCTCAGATATTAAAATAAGTTCATAAGTTCGAGTTTCAGCATTCAGGCTTTAAGGCCAACAAGGAATACAGATTCTTCAAGACTTGAGTCATATATCTTGGAAACCATCCAATCCAACTAATTTCAGTTCCAAAATTATTGTATCAGACTGTTTAATAGTAAAATGTAATCTATCCCATTAACTAGAAATTCTTCATGTTACATAAAAACACATTTCGTGATATTAAATGGCTTGATCTTGTGCACATTTTATGTCTTTTAGTTTTTATATCATCATTTATTTCTAAATTCAGTAATGCTTGTAACATATCATCCTGAAATGCATAGTATGTAAGTATTATAGTGGATATAAAGTGTACACACCCCTGTTAAAATGCCAAGTTTTTGTGATATAAAAAATGAGACCACAATAAATCATTTCAAAACTTTTTCTACTTTTAATGTGACCCATAACCTGTACAATTCAATTGAAAAACAAAGAAATCTGTTAGGGAAAAAATATAAAAAATTAAAAATGTACAATAAGCTGGTTGCATAAGTTTGCATGCTCTTAAACTAATACTTTGTTGAAGCACCTTTTGATTTAATTACAGCATTCAGTCTTCTTGGATACACATCTGCCATCAATTAAAGAGACTCTGATTAACCCGAAATAAAGTTCAGCTGTCCTAGTAAGATTTTCCTGACATTTGCTCAGTTACCTGCTGCAGCAAAAGACATGGTTCACAGACAGCTTACAAAGTATCAATGGGATCTCATTGTTGAAAGGTATCAGTCAGGAGAAGTGTACAAAAACATTTCTGCAGCATTGGAAATACCATGGAACAAACTGAAGACCGTCATCAAAAAGTGTTGAAAATATGGGACAACAGTGACGTTGCAAAGAATTGGACATCCCTCCAAAATTGATGAAATGACAAGATGAAAATTGGTCATGGAGGCTGCCAAGAAAACTACAGCAACACTGAAGGAGCTGCTGGAATTTCTAGCAAGTACTGGCTGAGTACTACATGTGACAACACTCTTCCATATGTCTATATTATGGGGTAGGGTTGCAAGATGGAAGCCTTTTTTTACACAGAAAAACATCCAGGCCTGGCTAAAAGTTTCAAAACAATACATCAAGTCTCCAAAAAACATGTGAGAAAATATGTTATGATCTGATGAGACCAAGGTTGAACTTTTTGGCCACAATACCAAAATGTACATTTGGCAAAAAGAACACTTCACATCACCAAAAGAACACCATTCCTACAGTGAAGCATGGTGGTGGCAGTATCATGCTTTGGGCTTGATTTTCTTCAGCTGGAACTGGGGCTTTAGTCAATGTGGAAGAAATTATGAACATTTCCAAATACCAGCCACTTTTGACCCAGAATCTTCAGGCATGCACTAGAAAGATGAAGATGAAGAGGAATTCCACCTTTCAACTCGACAATGACCCCAACCATACATCCAAATCAACAAAAGAATGGCTTCACCAGTAGAAAATTAAAGTTTTGTAATGGTCGAGCCAGAGCCCAGACTTAAATCCAATAGAAAATCTATCGGGTCACAAGAAGAGGGCTGTACACAAGAGATACCCTCTCAATCTGACAGATTTGGAGCACTTTTGCAAGGAAGAGTAGGCAAATATTGCCTTGTTCAAGATGTGCCATGTAGACTCCTACCCAAGAAGACTGAATGCTGTAATTAAATCAAAAGGTGCTTCAACTAAGTATTAATTTTTATTTTTTTATATTTTTCCCCTAACAGATTTGTTTGTTTTTCAATTAAATTATACAGGTTATAGGTCACATTAAAGGTGGGAACAGTTTTGAAATGATTTATTCATTTTTTATAGTACAAAACCTGGCATTTTAACAGGGATGTGTACACTTTTTATATCCACTGTATATTTCCTGTAAAATGTTGCTAATGAACTGTAAAGAGTAACAACCTCTTACACCTTTCTCTATAATTAAATGCTCTCAAAGTAGGGAATCTTTTTAGAGAATTTTTCAAATCTTGTTAGTTTATAGATCTTTATACAAGCAAAAATATTGTTGTTTTCCAGGATATGCATGTGTTTTACAATTTAGCCAGATTTTTTTTCCTCATCCCGTGAGATGGTCTTCAGTGACTGACCTAGTTATCTCATTGCTTTTATCACTACAGAATCTACATGCTTAGAATAAGACCACTCTGATGTTATTATTCCTACATCAGTATATTCATCTTCCTATAATACTACTCCTTGTATTATTACCATCTGTTTTTTAAGTTTCTTTCCAAAATACATGATGTTACATTTATTTAAGCTACATCTGATACCCATTTTTGCAGCACAAGTTGGAATTTCACTCAAATACCATTTAATGTTGTTGTAGTCATTCTCATCTGAAATAATAAATCATAACTTGCTGTCATCTGTATATTTGTTCACCCAGCATGTACTAGTTACTGGAATTGTTGCCAAGACTATGTTAAATAGTAAAGGCCTCAGTACTGAACCCTGGTGTACAACAGAGTGAGTTCTACTTTTGAATTGTTGCTGTTTGTTTCTTGTCTGGTTGTCATTTAGTTATCCAGGTGACCAGGCAATGATTATAATTATCTTTGATTAATGTTTCATATATAATTTTATGAGACAGGATGTCAAATGGTTTAGCTAGATCCATATAAATGACTGCTGCTGCTGACATTCATTTATCCATGACTGTTATCTGGTTATAAAACTGTACTAAATTAGATTGGTCTACCTTTGGGAAAAAAGTGCTGTATGATATCATGTAAATTATTTTCCTTTTTGTTATCTTCCATTAATTCTACAATATACTTTTAAAATATTTACCTAATATAGAGATCAAACTAACTGACTGAGAGTTCCCCATTTATGTTGTTTTCCCTTTCTTAAAACTTGGGGTGACTATTTACGTTTTCCATGTAGCTGGTACATGACAATTTCTAACAAGGAATTAAATATTCCTATTGGAAGTATTTTAATAAGATTATTTTTTTAATAATATTTTGTGGATTTTGTTCAGTTGCATGGATGTTTTTAATTGTACCCTCATTAGTACTATAGTTATACTTCCAGGTGTTATTACAGAACAAGCAGGCTGAAAAGTTTCTAATTTTTCAAACATAACATAGAGGATTATGATCAGGTCACTGATCCTGACTTATTATGTATTTGAAATATGGATGCCAAAAAATTCACCTCAAGAATCAATCTTGAGAGGTGAATTTCTTTGCACCCATTTTGAGAACATATAATACTAAGTTAGGATAGGATACCTAATCATAATTCTTTATAGTACATGGTGCTTTTACCTGCTCTGTCTACTACAAGTTAAAGTGAAAGCATAATCAGAGTGCTCCATGCGCTATGATATTAATACAGTTATTTAATCTTATACTTGTAAAGTAATTATTAAATTCATTAGCTATGCTGATTGGATTAAATAGCTTATCTTTAATTTCCACAGATAGGACTGGATTTATTATTTTTTTGCACTGAATTAATGCATTTATAGCAATCCATTCTATGTTTTTTGTCTATTTGCATTTCATATTTTTTTACACTTGCTTTGGGATTCATGAAGCTTGCTCCAGGTGCCGGAGTAGCGTCTGTGATCTAGCGCCAAATATGGCCACCGAGCGATTTAGGTACGAGCTGTTTCCACATGCACTACCAGCGTATGCCAGAGTTGTGCAGCTCCTGACACATGTATGCTAATTACCCCATGTGCAGCAGTGTAGCATGCAAATGAAGGTATATAGCGATTCATGAAGTGGTGCAGGTGTAGCGTAAGCATGAAGAAATGTAAACCAAAAAAAAAAAAAGGTTACATTTTGTCAAACATAACATCGGAGCCATGAAAGCAGACCAAACTTATGTATTATAATGTTAATATATGCCAATGGCTAAACATATAGCCAATGGCATAAAAAAACATGCACAACACATAAAAAATAACATTTAATGTCATGGCCACACTAACGCAAAGTAAAACCGCAGTGCATCTGTGTGCAAACGGGATCACAAGGAAAATATATTTAGATGTCATAAAACTGCAATGTAACACAATTCATGAATTGCCCATAATAGTCAATGGCATGCATGCTACACCACAACCATGGCGCAAGGGTTGCTAAGGGTCTGTGACAGTGTTCTGTGCGGTAACTAGGAATTAGTAGTCAATGCCATGCCAATGAGTCAAGTAATACTGAATCACAAATGCCCTGCCGGTGTAATGATGCACCACATGGCATAGCGGTACAACACCGAGGAGTGGCCTGGAGGTAAACATAACATCAAGAGAGGGGTACGCCACTGTAGCTGTAAGCACATTGGATCATTGTTAATCCGGGTTGCCTGTTGCTAAGCAAAACAGCAGGATAGGGGTGTGGAAGTAGCCATAGCTTTGCTTAGCTGAGAGCACACAAGGTAACTGAAAGTGCATGTGAACATGGATGAAAACGCATTCGAAACCCGGTAAACGGCTTTGCGCGGTGCGCACCACAGCTGAAACTGGAAGGATACGGGAAGACAATAAGGAAATGCTGCAGCATGGTAATTGGAGTACAAATGAATAATTAACACCTAGGAACTCACAGTGGGCCATTGACAACAGCTAACGAGGCTGCTAGCAGCTACCTGCAGAACAGGAAAGGGGAGGTGCCGTACAGCAAAGAAAAAAGAACTGTCACAGCAGAACAAAGCAAACTTGCAGTAGATCAGCTGCATAACACATTTCCCAACACAAACCTGGGTTGTGAAAGTACAAAACAAGAAAGCTCGCAGCTGGATGCATGCCTGACAATGGGAGGGGAATCAGGTTGAAAATTGAAGTAAAGGGCAATAGATGAATCTTAGCAGCCAAGTGTAAGTCAACACCAAAGGCCCCACAATAGCAATACCTGCTGTAAAACCAATAATTAAGATACCCCGCAGCTGGAATTGCACAAACACACCCAATTACACCAGCATCATCCATTGCACAATAGTATAAGGTGTAAAAGCCCCACACACACACTTGTGTATTCCCAGACACTCTGCACCAATGGTGTATACAGACGTGAAACTTTTATGTACATGTTAGGGGCCACCATAGCTTAGATTCACCAGCATGTGTTGGAGACTGATGGTGGTGTGGACAATGATGCTGACAACCATCTCATGCACCGGAGGCAGAGAAGAGTGTTCAGACCCAGGGTAACCTACCAGGGGCTACATAATCTGGAGATAGTAGAGTGTTACAGGGTGGACAGGGACATCATACAGCAACTTGTTGAGCTGTGCCGGCCACGCCTCAGAGCCAGAAGTAACAGAGGGGAACCCATCCCAGTGGACACAAAGGTATGTGTAAGCTTGAGAATACTAGCCACAGGTACCTTCCAAAGGCCAACTGGGGATATCATGGGGATCTCACAGGCATCAGCTTCCAGGGTACTCCACCAGTTCCTGGATGCCGTGTAACCACATACCAATGAGCACATATACTTCGCCCAAATGCAGGAGGAGTTGGCCAGTAATATGTGTCTCTTCCACCGTGTGGCAGACTACCTGGAGGTACTGGGTGCAATAGACTGCAAGCACATACACATCAAGTCACCACCCAGTGAGCAGGGTAGGCACTACATAAACCTCAAGGGATACCCCTCCATCAACTGCCAGGTCATGTGCAATGCCCAGGGCATTATCATGGATGTGTGTGCTGGCAGCCCTGGAAGCTATCATGACTCCCACATCTGGCATGCCTCACAGCTGTATCAGGTATTTGCCAGGAGGGAAATCCCATATGGCCACCTGGTGGGGGATGTTGGCTATGCACTGGAACCGTGGATGATGACTCCCATCAGAAATGCACACACAGCCATGCAAGAACGCCATAATGAGGCACACGCAGAAACCAGAATCATCATAGAACACATGTTTGGGATGCTGAAATCACGGTTCCATTGCTTGGACATATCTGGTGGAGCCTTGCAGTACTCTCCAGGCATGTGTGCCCACATCTTCATAGTATGTGCCATGCTACACAATATGATCCTGTGGAAACAGCTGTAGCAGGGACAGAATGGTGCACAGCCCACCACCATTGCCAAGGGACCCACAGGCACAGAGGGACTTAGACCACAAACACCCTGCGCTAGCCCCAGTAGGCAGATGGAGGAGTGCCCAGTATGCCCAAGCCTTGACAAAGAGGGAACATATAGCACACACACTGACAGTGTAGGCACTCATGGACTGATACCCTTCTCCACCTGCACATACAGCAAACATGGATGGCACACACATACACATGACCACCTGTAAATTGTCATGTATAGGTGGTCTACTGTGTGCATCCTATATAGGTAGACCTCAACTATTGTACACAACTGCCATTGGCACAAGGCAAGTCAATACCTGAACGGTAAATTAAGCTATCAGCATGTGTCCATACTGTATGTAGAGGTTCATAGATGCATAGGTAGGTACATGCCCAACTGCCGAGGCCACTCATAAGCATAGGAAAAAAGTGTCTGCTATCGCCACCCCATTGACTAACTAACTGTCCCTCTGTGGAGCAGAGCCAATTGCGGGATCCCTGGGGTGTATCCACTGTTCCCCACCCACTCTGCAAGGATTCCCTGGAGTGTTAGTGAGGGGTTTTGTATACTGTAATCAGGGATGTAGTTCCAAATAATGGGGAGTATCCCTGACAGGAATCTTCTCAGATGTTTACATGTTACATAGTATACCTTAAACACAGCTTGCATATATAAGTAGTTTTCCTCAGAATAATAAACATGTGGAACACACAACCGCTGAAATTTGCGTTAATCACCCTTGCACTACCAGTGCCTGCTCTGAGAGGTAAAATAACACTACCAGGATTAGAACACGCAACCATGTACACAATTTTCACAATAACATACCACTAAGCTACTTGAGGTGTACCAATGGCAGTAGTGTATACTGACAGGATAAAACACAAACGGTAGGAATGTGTGGAAATAGGACAAACCGGCATGTACCCAATGAAAGGTGTATGTTATATATACATACATATATATATATATATATATATATATACACATCATATATATATATATATACACATCATATATATATATATATATATATATATAGAGAGAGAGAGAGAGAGAGAAAGAGGGAGAGAGAGAGAGATATGTCGATATATGGGGATATACATATATATGTAGATATATAGATAGGTTAACAACATCTACATAACCATGGAGGTACATATAAATGGGATACCCACCACTTACCGACTGCTTTACATACTGACTCGCGTAATCCCGAGGCTTAATGTCTGAAAGAACACAGTACTAAAACATCAGATGCGCGAGATTTAAAATCACGATATTAAGGGACAGTTAGTCAGTGCTTCTGGTGTTGTGGTTCAGGTAGGTTACTGTGTGTAAGTGTATTTCTGAGGGCTGTAGTGTGTGTAAGTGTGTGTTCTGAGTGTGGAATGTGTTCTTGAGGGACTGTAATGAGTGGGTGTGGGTTAGCTTTGTGCATCTGTTTGCGCAATCTAGGAGGTAGAATATTAAAGTAGGGGGTGTGGGGGGTGCAGACACCTACATGGGGGGTGTAGGTGGGCTTGCTCACCTGCTCATACGTAGTGTAGGATGGTTTGTTTGGATGTGGTGGGTAGCAGTGTGTGTGTGTGTGTGTGTGTGTGTGTGTGTGTGTGTGTGTGTGTGTGTGTGTGTGTGTGTGTGTGTGTGTGTGTGTGTGTGTGTGTGTGTGTGTGTGTGTGTGTGTGTGTGTGTGTGTGTGTGTGTGTGTGTGTGTGTGTGTGTGTGTGTGTGTGTGTGTGTGTTCCATGTTCGTGTTACTTTCGCGAGTTACTGTTGCTGTCTGTAATGTGGTGTATGGGAGTCTGGGCCCAGTACTGTGTGTCTCGGAACTGTGTGGTTTCGGGATTCCGTAGGTATCCCATATACAGCAGTTGAAGTGTTCATATATGTGTATAACATGGACCACAGCAATCACACATTCCGCCACTACCAACCTTTATGAACAAAGGAAATGGAGAGTATATGCCTATACACTATTACAAATATGTGCTATGGACATGAGCCATGATAGGGTTACCACCTGTTCCAATTTGCGAGGGACAGTCCCTCTTTGGGCGGTTGTGTCCTGACCAAATATATTAAACGTGGCAAATGTCCTGAGATTGTAGGACATAATTATGTCCCATATATAATGTAATAGTTGCATACAATAGTTCTTTCTGTATCTAAAATACCTACATGTTACAAGAAACAGGATAAGCAACTAAACTTCTACAAGAATAAGCTTATATTTAGACAAGAAAGGAAAGTTCTATCCCTTGTACTGACCATGGGTTTGTGTCGGCCTGTAAATTCTGATGTGTGTCCCAAAAATGTCCCACTATGGCCATATGAAAAGGTGGCAAGAGGGTCAGTCACCAACACAACTACAATGACTGCTAATACCTATGACAGAAATACACAGCTTTCATGTAGCAACACTTTATTACATTCTGATGTATTTCCGAAAGGATTCAAAGACTAACATCACCTGCATGCTATACAGGAACCAAATAACAGTGCCTTAATGAATCAGCCTGCAATTACCATAGTATTAGTCCACTAAAGGATAGGTGTTCAAATAGGGAAGGAACCCTCACACACATATTGATTATGTATAAAAGCAGTTCCTACACACCTGCATCTGCTATATACACCCACCATCAGCCTCACACCCAAACAAATTACAATAAAAACTGTAATAACATCACAAATTATTCACTCACTGTATGACATCTGCAGAAGCCTTAACATACCTTGTCAGAGACACACTAACATGGCCCTATGTGAAATAGTTGCTGTTATACAATGGAACAGCTGCTGATGTTACAGGGTTTGTTTGCACTAATCCCGTTTCAAAGGGTTGTGTGTACACCGGGATGTGTTACGAATTACTGAGTAATAGCATAGTATACTACACATGTACACCAAATCAAGAATGTCTGGTGAGCACACTGTAAACCACATAACAGTTCATGCATAGCCATACAGCCTTGAGCTGCCCAAACATCCTTGCCAGACTTAAACATCTGCAGAAGTATCAGGTACAAACAAACCCTGCATAAATAGCAATGTTCTGAAATATAACAGCTACACTCACATGTAGAACAAATTTGCCTAGCCATTACACACAATCCACGGGAGTCATGAAGCTAATATATCTCTGTCTGTCTCCATATAGCTGTTGAACTACATCACAAATAACACATCCAGGCCATCTTCCTCGAAAGTAAGGCAAACGGACAATGCCCAAAAGGAGTACTCAGTTATACACCACTGTTGCCATGGTATCGGCTAATGGAGTAGCTGCACAGCTGATGTGCATCTAATTAACTACTTTGGAACACC
>NC_056738.1:474470260-474475260 GCF_019279795.1 Protopterus annectens
GACTACATAGGGGAAATGTGCCTATATGATGGCATGGCATTCAGTTCAGAATCAGCGCCTGTCCGGTGAATCATTCATATTTGTGTGTTCCTCTACAATCTGCTCCCACCTTTGGCCTATCAGACTACATGATCATACCTTAGGCATAGGCACTAAGCAGCGCCTAGCTTTAGTGGCACTTTTCAGTATTTATTTGGTGTAGGTAGACCAGGATGGGGCACTGGGTGGTGTGGTGGTGCTTGTGCCCTTGCCTAGGGCACCAGTTGACCTAAGGCCTCCTGACTACAGTATCGGGAATGGCTGCCATTAGGCGACGCATGGTTCGACTGTACAGAATCAGCGGCCTGTCCAGTGAATTAATCATATAATTGTTTTCCTCATACAATCTGCTCCCACCTTTGATGCCTATTACATCGGACTACATGACTACAGTATTGGGAATGGCTGCCCATTAGCGACATGGCATTCGACTGTCGGAATCAGCGCCTGTACAGTGAATTAATCATATTTTGTGTGTCCTCATACACCTGCTCCTGTCTGGCTGATACATGGAACCAGACTCTTCAATACAGACAAGTAGTTGGGTGTGGGAGCCACATCCGTCGGCAGTCATGCTGCACATACCTATTATAGGTTTGCCACCTTTCAATTGGCCAAGGTGGGACTTTAGGGTTACCACCTGTCCCACTTTGAGAGGACACTGCAAAAATAATCAAGACATAGCAAATGTCCTGATTACAGGACATTACTATATTCTATGTTTCATTAATAGTTGCATAAAACAGTTATTTTATATATGAAACTTCTATATGTTATGTGAAGTAGCATAAGCAATTCAAATGTTACTAGATTAAGCTTTTATTTGTACAAATAAGTATAATCCTGTGCTATGCACAACTGTAGGTAATTTTTGTCCTGGAATGTCTGACATTTCTACAGAACATGTCCCACTTTGGCCATTTGGAAAGGTGGCAACCGTATAGGACCTGTATGTAGAGACGTCAGACTTTGCAGGGCAACACATACCCACAGCCAGTAGAAAGTGGAGTACTTCACTGTTTTGCCTAAATAAACGGATATTCTTGTAGCATTATAGTTGATTATAATGTTACTTATAACATTTAGGTGTTTCAGGAACATAATTGTTTTATGCAACTACTACAGACAATATAGGAAGTATTTGCCTAAATCACAGGACATTTGCCATAATTACATTATTTTGCAGGACACAACTGCCCAAAGGGAGTGTCCCTCAAGGTGGACAGGTGGTAACCCCAACCCTATTATTCTATCAACTTTCTAAGGTAGTCGGAACATGCTTTCTCTCACTATCAGACCCCTCATAAGAATGGGGAAGAATGAACACTGAATCAGGGATACTGCATAACAACCTCAGGGACACATTTAGAAGGTTGGTGCTATTAACCTGACACATTGACGGACCCAGAGCACATATGTATTCATACACATTGTCTGAGGTACATGCTGTTTAGGACTCTTACATGTTGTCATTATTCATTACGTGTATTCCGCCACCTTTCCTCCTAATATCACTAGTTCTAGGAGGGTTTGGTTGGGACTGTGTTAGATTCTGATTCGTAATCAGGGACAGTTCAATGATATGGTCCCTATGTGTTCCCCCAGTGGTTTATGGACTGTCCAGTAGATGTGCTCTTAAGGTTTGGGAGGTTTGGGCATCTACTATACCCATATCGGAATATTACTTACACCCACGGGATGGTCCTAATACATGTCTGCCAGCCAACACCTGCACGCCTAGGCCCATAATCACATACCCATAGTTCCCCTACCTGCCACTACTCTACAGCACTCATCCTTACTGTGGGTGCAGGTGGGATATGAACACACCCCTACACACTGCCCACTCTCCCCATGTTGGTACACATGTCGTATGTTGTGTCAACCCATGTGTTATCAGGCTTGCACAACCTACTGTTCCGTGTACAGCTACATCCTGGTTGCAGTAGTCTTTACTCGCATTGCCTGGAAGAGCAACATTTTTGGTGTCCCACAAGGGACGTCACTGTCCATGTTTAAAGTGTAGACCTTGTAGATCTCTCCCACTGGTAGCTTCCTGCCAGTGGTCTGGGAAGCAGTGTTGTATTTACCTTTATTGCATGTCTGTATGTCTCACTGGCCTAGCTGTGGGGGTGGGAGGTAGACGTTTGCTGATTGAACCTCCAACCAACATATGCCCGGTCTGAACATATGTTACCCATAACTGCTGTAACATAACCTAGGTATGTACTATATATATATATATATATATATGTACTATATATATATATATATATATGTACTATATATATATATATATATATATATGTACTATATATATATATATATATATATATATATATATATATACATTAATATATCAGATATATCTGATATTATTCATACATGTATATATCATATTATATATATATATATATATATATATATATATATATTTGTGTGTGTGCATGTGTTTGTGTATATATATATATATTTTTATATATGTGTGTGTTTTATTTATATCTATATATATATATATATATATATATATGAACTATATATATATATATATATATATATATATATATATATATATATATATTTATATATATATATATGTTATATATATATATATATATATATATATATATATATATATATATATATATATATACACAACATCTGTGTCTACATTGCTCATACGACTTACACATAATGGTGTTTATATGCTTCACCACCATACTAGTGCCTTATTCATTATAAGCGACTTCACTCCAGTTATCTTGTAATCGGTATGTAGCACGTTATACAGTGGACAGATGTCGCAATATGTTAATGTACGGATTACCGATGGTAATTGGAATGTAATACAGTGTGATTCGACCTGTCCCTTTTCTGCACAGCCTATTATTCCATCTACTGTCGATGTTTGTATGTGCACATTCCTATTATTTATGTCAGCAAATGGAATGCATGTGTTACAGAATTTGTACTTCAACATATTATTGTCCTCATGTGAGTATGCATATATACCTATTACAACCTAGCTGACCTACACGGGGTAGTCCATTAGAACTGGCCCATCCAACCCTGGCACACCTGGATCCATAATTGCATACCCATAGTTCCTCCACCACACCCGTGTTGAATTTACACGCGTAACATCCATTATCCACTTGTTATCGCAGCCATGTTACACCTTTACACATTGCCCTCTCCAGAGCTTTTGGGGTCCTACACACATTTTGTCCTGCCTCGTGTATTCACAGGGTCTCCCGTGATGTATATTTGCACATACGTGCGTTTCCTGGGGTTA
The DNA here is from genome assembly GCF_019279795.1 of Protopterus annectens. Lineage (NCBI taxonomy): Eukaryota > Metazoa > Chordata > Ceratodontiformes > Protopteridae > Protopterus > Protopterus annectens. The sequence goes on from NC_056738.1 coordinate 474,473,595, forward strand.
TGGAATCCAACCATTTCTTTCCAATTTTTGGAGGTCCCAGCATGGGACTACATTCCGTCTGTGTGTAAAGAAGACTTAGCAATTCAACGATGTTACTCCCACTGGTAAAATCCTGCCTGTGGTGTGAGTAGTGGTGCTCTGTTCACTCCTGGGCAGCTTTTTATGACATACACTGAAAGCACTATATAATACCGAAATTGATCTTGATTCCCTTCACATCCCTTGTGTATGCTTTATTGTTACAACTTCCATTCTTTATATATATATATATATATATATATATACATATATATAAATATATATATATATTTTTTTATATATATCTCATGTATGTAGATATATAGCTATACATATATTTATATATATATATATATATATACATATATATATATATATATATATTGTGTGTGTGTGAGTGTGTGTGTGTGTGTGTGTGTGTGTGTGTGTGTGTGTGTGTATATATATATATATATATATATATATATATATATATGTGTGTGTTTGTGTGTGTGTGTGTGTGTGTGTGTGTGTGTGTGTGTTGTATATATTACATCTGTACATACAAACATACATTTCCTATGCTGGAGCTGCTTACACCAGCAGCGCACTCCTATGCTTACTGTGCGTTATTTATGTTTACTGCCACTTATTTGTGCTTACTTGTGCCTTATTTATTATGACAGTACCACTATGATCGAAAGGATCTGGTTAATAGTCCCATGCGATAGACACATTCACCTTTAGGTGTTTAAATGTCGGCTTTACAGAGCAACATTCATCCACAAGGAAAATGAAATGTGCTATAGTCGAACTTGAACCTGAATGCCTTTTCATTAGGCAGATGCTCTAACCACTACACTACTGGTCTTCTGCTTCATTTATATGTATACCCATGGTTCATAGTTACCCGAACACCCGCCTCATCACTTCACTTACACAGAAGGCATCCATTTTCCTGTTGGGAAAACTGCACTACACATGCACCATTCCTGTTCCCTACTTCTCTGGACCCATGCCACATATTGACTCACTCTGAGGATATTCAGACCTCCAAAGCCAATAGTCCTGGCACATACGTGTGTTTGATTGTCAGGGTGTTCATGGTCATCCTGGTTTAGGCTTGTCTGACTGGGACTGGGACTGACCTGTACCTAGTTGAAAATCAGACTTAGCATGGGAGATCATTCGTTCCACTTTAGCTACATGACTACAGTATCGGGAATGGCTGCCTATTAGGTGATGGCATGGCATTCAACTGTTCAGAATCAGCGGCCTGTCCGGTGAATCAATCATATTTGTGTGTTCCTCATACAATCTGCTCCCACCTTCTGACGCCTATCACATCGGACTACATGACTACAGTCATAACCGGCCTTAAGCATAGGCCAACTAAGCAGCCGCCTAGGGCGCCGCTTTAGTAGGGGCACTTTTCCAGTATTTATTTGGTGTAGGTAGACCAGGATGGGGGCACTGGGTGGTGTGGTGGGGGGTGCTGTGGTGCCCTTTTGCCTAGGGCACCAGTTGACCTAAGGCCGCTCCTGACTACAGTATCGGGAATGGCTGCCATTAGGCGACGGCATGGAATTCGACTGTACAGAATCAGCGGCCTGTCCAGTGAATTAATCATATTAATCATGTTTTCCTCATACAATCTGCTCCCACCTTA
>NC_056738.1:474480260-474523091 GCF_019279795.1 Protopterus annectens
AGAATATTAATTGGGAAGCTTGTGACTTCACATTTTATCTGCCGAAGTTGAAGACGAAAACATGATTGTATGTGCTAAACGTTAAAAGTGTTGGGTCCGTTTATTAAACTGTTTGTGTACATCCAACTTGAATTGTGGTGCTTTTCTACTTGTTTACTGCTATATTGTGACCATGTTCATTATATATATATATATATATATATATATATATATATATGTGTGTGTGTGTGTGTGTGTGTGTGTGTGTGTGTGTGTGTGTGTGTATATGTATATATATATATATATATATATATATATATATATATATATATATATATATATATATATATATCGGTCTGTACATAAACATGCATATACACCTACATGCTTATTTACATTTCCCATACTGTTGAATCACTGCCACTTACCATCGCGTATACATGCTTGCATACCCGCTTACATCTAGCGTTGCCACCTTTTCAAATGGCCAAAGTGGGGCATTTTCGGGAGACACATCAGATTTTACAGGCCGACACATACCCATGGTCAGTACAAAGGTTAGAACTTTACTTATTTGCCTAAATGAAAGCTTATTCTTGTAGCAGTTTATTTGCTTATTCTGTTTCTTGTAACATTTAAGTATTTTACATACAGAAATAACTGTTTTATGCAACTGTTACATGAAATATGGGACATAAGCATTTCCTACAATCACAGGACATTTGCCATTGTATTATTTTTGGTCAGGACACAACTGCCCCAAAAGGGACTGTCACTCGCAAAGTGGGACAGGTGGTAACCCTACTTACGTCTGCTTTAAAGAGCCTTAATCATCCTATATCTGACTGCCACTATGCGAATGTGTAAGGTATATATTCCCAATAATGCACGTGGGGAGACGTGCATCACAGTCAGGTGTTTAATCCCGGGTCATAGGTTCTGCAGGACTGACAGGTGGCTGTACTGCTCATACAACTTGTGCCCAGATGTCTACAGGACTGGACATTGTGTTGTGACACCAAGTCTAATGTTTAGAACAGATAATTATCCCATGAGGGATATCCAAAAATTGTGGGGACCGATGACCTTGATTCCTTTGGCTTTACGAAAATAAGGTAGGGTTATACATGCAAGGAATACATAGTTTGCAATCCTGAGACTGCCTAGGGTGAGACTGCCTACTAGATATGAGTAGGGGTCATTATGTGCAGATATGGCTGCGTCTATCTAGCAGCCAGAGAATGGGTGGTTTTGGTGGATATTCAGGATGGGGGGGTGTGTGCTGTGAAGGGGATGATGGGTATTCAATTATGTATCCAGGTGTGTTGGGGTTAGATGGCTCAGTTGTGCCAGAAATGTTTGTGTACATGTGTATTGCACTTTTTAATGTTCATATGTTTGTGGGATTTTACTGCGGATGTGAATATTTGCTCTTTGGTTATCTTCCTGATTCACCCACTGCTCACTCATACACCTCCAGTTCACCTATTGTGCATCAAATCCAGTCTCCCCTTGGCGAATTATTATGTTACCCGTCGCCCCCTACCCCCATATTCCACAGACACCATCCATCCCTTCTCTGGTTGATGGCCCATGGCACAATCAACTGAACACATTGCGTACACTACATATCTCTGGTACCAATATGGTTGTGAGGACTACCCTAGAATTTCTGATCATCCACATGCTGTACTTCATGCACATAGTTACATGCAAGTACTTATCTTTCATGTCATGGTAGGTAAACCCCGGGTAATACCCGTTCATCTTTGGGCTGTCCTGACAAGGACGACTTGGACAGCGAATGGGCAGATATTGGGTGAATGCTCTGATCATTGGTAGGGTTGCCACCTTTTCATATGACCAGGATGGGACATTTTCAGGACACACATCAGAGTTTACAGGCCAACACATACCCATGGTCAATACAAAGGATAGTACTTTAGTTTTATGCCTAAATATAAGCTTTTATTGTTGTAGCGGTTTAGTTGCTTATTCTGTTTCTTTTACTTGCTTATTCTGTTTCTTGTAACATTTAGGTATTTTATATACGGAAATAAGTATTGTATGGGGCTATTACATAAAATATGGGACATAATTATGTCCTACAATCGCAGGACATTTGACATTTATAATGGTTTTGGTATGGACACAACTGCCTAGAAGGGGACTGTCCCTCACAATGTGGGACAGGTGGTAACCCTGACCATTGGGCCAGGCTTAGCAATTGGTGGCATGCTAACACGATGCATTTCACTTCCACTTGGTATAACTATCGACAATACAATGGAATACGGGCACAGGGTTTTAAATATCATTTGTTCGAGGGACGGGGACTCAATATTCAACTACGTGCCTTTGTGTTTACTTTTTATTTTGGTGTTCGCAAAACTGTCTTGTATGCTTTGCATACATTTCAGTATCCATGGACACTGACAGGAGTGATTACTATTAGAGGCAGGCTGCACTAGTCCGCAATATAGGTTGTGCGTATGCAGCCGACATGTTCATGCCTCTGTGCAGCACTTGAACACCCCCCCATTTCCTATGCATGTGGCCGTTACGGCAGCGCGCCTTCATTAATATGCATGTGGTGTGCTGCGCCAACTCTACGCCGCACAGTCGGCACAAGGCTAACGCCATCCTTGCGCCGAGCTTCATGAATCCTGGGGTTGATCTTATAGGAAAGTAACTTAGCTATTTTATTCAGTTTAATCATTATATTTGGTTGGGTAATTTTTGTATATTTGAAATAACTTTTTTTACTCCTTGTACAATTAAGTCTCTATTCCACTAATAAGGACACTTTCTTATATTAGATTTACAGAATGTTGTAGATTTATCTTCTTTATATAAAATGCCTTCCAAAACAGAGTAATCACTATAATTTTCTGGTGTAAAATCTTTCCAATCAATTTCATTAACTGCATATTTAACTCTATTATAATTTGTTTTACTAAAATCATACATAGTTGTGGTGTTGTTGAGAAGTCCTTTGGTTTCCTTTACATTAAAATGTATTGAATTACAATCTGAATATCCCAGATGTGTACCAGTTTTTATCTTAGATTTAAGCTGTAATCAACAACTCCCAACACTGTCTTTCTGTGTATTCTGATCTATCAGTTGGGCCATCCCATGGAATTTTATCATTTGAATAAACTTTAAGTATTACTGTCTGTGATTTGTGTCTTCCAAATATCTAGATAGTTAAAATCACCTAGAAGAATTAATTTACCATTACTAAATTTTGTTTCTAATTTTTGAGAAATTATTTGTGTTTAACTCTACTCATATTTGACCGATGATAGCAGGTTATTATTTTGAAAATGTCTGGCTCATCTAATAAATCAGTTGCAAATATTTCTATTTCCATGTCCTTAGATACCATTACAGATGGTATAGTATCTTTAATTAATGCCATGGTATTCTCACCATATACAATAAGACAAATGCCATATCAGAAGTTGCAAACAAACCTTTAATCCACATTTTAAGCACTTTCATTCCAATGTAACAGGAACTTCATCAGAAACAAAGTAGCAGTTTTACTTCCTGGTTTAAAACATGTTACAAACAATTAATGGAATAGTCACTATATATATATATATATATATAAATATATATATATATATAAAAATATATATATATATATAGATATAGATATATAGATATATATAGACATATATATATATATATATATATATATATATATATATATATATATATATATATATATATATATATATGTATATATAGATATATATATATATATATATATATGATCTATATTAGGAAAGTGAAAAGACAGTTACGTGAATACGTAAACGTCAAACCGTATAGCGTGAAGTGGGCTTAGACCGAAAGTCAAAAACCGCGAAAATGGAAATATCAAATTTCCATACTTGGCAGTCTGTGGATTAGCTGCAAAAGGTAAGTGTTGGATAGTTATGGAGTTTAGGATAGGGTGCGGGTTAAGGTAAGTGTTTAGATAAGAAATGTATGTTAGATTTAGTGTAGGGGTAGAGGTAGGATTTTGTTAAATGTATGTATGTAGGTTATTTTGTTTGTGTATATTTTTGTAGGGGAAGTGTGCGGTAGTTATGGACCTTAGGGTTAGGGAGGGGTTAAGGATAGTGCATAGATAGCTTTGTATGTGGGATTTAGTAGTGTTGGAGGTAGGGTTTTTTAAATGTAAGTATGTGGATTATTTGTTTTGTTTGGGTGTATGCCTGTAGGGGACATGTGCGGTAGTTACAGACCTTATGATTAGGGAGCAGTTAAGGATAGTGCATAGTTAGTTGTGTATGTGGGGTTTAGTGTGAGGTTAGAAGTAGGGTTTTGTGCTTTACTTTAGGTTAGAAGTAGGGTTTGGTTAGTGTATGTATGTGGTTTATTTATTTTATTTGGGTAGGTAGTATATAGCTAGTGGTGCGGTTGGCCGACTATGACAGTTCGATTTTTTTTTCTGCTGTTTAGTGCATCAATGTTTTGGTATTCGCACACAGGGTTTTTCGCTTTTGTAATATAGACTATATATATATATATATATATATATATATATATATATATATATATATATATATATGTGTGTGTGTGTGTGTGTGTGTGTCATTTAGAAATCCAACTACAAAGTACAGATTTTAAAAGTACAGTCAGAATCAGTAACAACAAAACACAGTAATGGTCATCCACCTCAACCATTCTGAGATTTGTTTGGTACATCAATGTATAGAGATGGTTCTCAAGAATGTTGTGTCTTTTGGCTTTTCCCGGTTAGGGGTCACCACAGCGGAACTCCGGTCTGCTAATGATTGGTAGTTGATTTTTACGTGCTGAGTTACCAGCCCTGACACACAACCTTCAACGAAGGTACGCCCATTCACCCATGTCTCCACGCAGAAGACACTCTAGCTGAGAATCGAACTGGACAGCGTCTTACTGTGAGGCGACAACGCTACTGCAGCACCGCCAGGTTCTCAAGAATATATTTGTTTATTAAGAAGGGGAATTTTATAAACACAGAGGTGTGGCAATGGGGCCATCTTCAGCCCCTATTTTTGTGAATGATATATTAATCTTATGGAAAGGTACCACGGAGGAACTGTCTGACTGAATCTGTGGAGTTTCTTAATCAATCCACCACTTTTCTTAAGTTCACATTTCAATCTCATGAAACCTGACAAGGGAAGAGGTGTTAATTATGACCTACCACATGCATTCCCCCAAAATGTTTCAATTTTTGAACAATGGTGAATTTTTCAGTGAAGCATCTCTGAATGAGACTAATATTGCTTACCACCATATTGACTTGGCACTGAATGATTTGTTTATTATAGGATTTACCGCCCAAGACTAGGGAATTCCTTGAGGTTAAGAACCCTAGGGTTCCAGGGATCTTCAGGATTCCCAAAATTCATAAATCTGTTAATCATCCCTCCCTTGAAACCAACTGTTGCTTCAGCAGGCTGTAAAATGCAACTATTAACCAAATTTCTTGACTTGAAACTTAAATCATTTATAGAGGGGGAAAAACAACTATTGAAATATTCATGGCAATTTCCACAGATTTTAGCTGAAACCACATTTTTGTCAGATTATTTACTGGTTACCATTGACATCAAAGATTTATTTTCAATCATCCCACATGATGAGGGCCTAGATTGTTTTTTTTGAGGCCATGGTAATGGGCACGCTGTTTGACTATTCTGAGATTTGTTTGGTACACCAATGTATGGAGATGGTTTTCAAGAGTAACTTTGTTTATTAAAAAGGTGAATTTTATAAACAACACAGAGGTGTGGCAATGGGGGCAACTTCAGCCCCCATTTTTGTGAATATGGTCCTTTGGTACTAGGAAACTACTTACATTTTCAACACCCCTCAATTTTCTAAGGTGGAGAAGTACTTAAGGTACCTGGATGATGCATTCATCTTATGGAAGGGTACCATTAAGGAACTGTCTGAATTTGTGTTTTTTTCTTAATCACTCCACCAGTTTTCTTGATTTTACATTTTAGTGGGATCACTATTCCATCACTTATTTGGACATCACTGTATATAAAAAGTCAGTGGAGGAAAGGTACAAGTCTACCATTTACAGAAAGGACATTTCCTCCAATTCTTACCTCCATTTTGTTTGCCAACATCCTTACTGGCAAAAAAAGAATCTGGTAAGGGGACAACATATCAGACTTGGTTGGTGTCCGAGGATAACGTTTTTCAGGGGGAAGTTTTGCAACTATTTGATGAAATGTGTATACTTTTCCACATTGTTGGATGATATGACTCAATGGATTATAGAGACCAGGCACTCCAAGTATGGTCCTATACTGTACTCCTTCAACAGCATGCTTGCAAAGGGTAAAAATCAGACAAAGGGCTCTTCAAGTGTTTTTTTCATTCAATTCAACAGCAGTACTTTTTCAATCAAAAACATTATTAGTACACATGGAGAAAGTTTTTTGGGACATTTGGAAGGCCTGAGCTTTAGGGAGAACATCAGAAGTTTGTTTACAAGAACAGTGAAAACTTGAAAACTATGCTGGAGAAAAATATTGACACACTTGACACTATCCACAATAATGCAGGAAGGAGATGCTCTGGTGCCTGCAAGCATCTTTCAGGGCACCTACTTATTTATCCCAGGCTTTTTAAAAGTTATTTCTCTTACTGGGAGTTGTAATTGTAACACCATGGTGGTAGTTTGCATAGCTCTCTGTTCTTCCTGCCTTGCATTTTATATTAGTAAAACTGTGGGACTGCTTCAAAACAGGATTTACTAACACCTGTAAGCACATACTACTAACACAGTGTACAGACATTCAGCAATGTGCAATGATTTTAAAAATTTGCCTTTTCTATGTTGGAGAGAGTTATATAATCTGCCAGGGGAGGTAACAGGGAGCTTGTTCTTGAGCAGGGAAAACTATATTGGCAAATACTGCTCAATGCATATACTTCCTAAGGCATCAATGACACTATCCTACTGCTCAAAGCATGTACTGCCCAAGGCATCATTGACATTATCCTACTGTTCAATGCATGTACTCCCCAGGCATCAATGACATTATCCTACTGTTCAATGCATGTATTCCCCCAAGCATGAATGACAGTATCCTACTGATCAATGCATGTACTCCCCAAGGGATCAGTGACATTATCCTACTGCTCAATGCCTGTACTCCCCCAGGCATCAATGACATTATCCTACTGATAAATGCATGTACACCCCAAGCATCAATGACATTATCCTACTGTTCAATGCATGTACTCCCCAGGCATCAATGACATTATCCTGCTGTTCAATGCAAGTACTCCCCAGGCATCAATGACATTATCTTTCTGATCAATGCATGTACTTCCCCAGGCATTAATGACACTATGCTACTGTTTAATGCATGTACTACCCCAGGCATCAATGACATTATCCTACTGATCAATGCATGTACTCCCCAAGGCATCAATGACATTATGCTACTGTCCAATGCATGTACTCCCCAGGAATCAATGACATTATGCTACTGTTCAATGCATGTACTCCCCAGGCATCAATGACATTATCCTAGTGCTCAATGCATGTACTCCCCCAGGCATCAATGACATTATCCTACTGTTCAATGCATGTACTCCCCAAGGCATCAATGACATTATCCTACTGTTCAATGCATGTACTCCCCAGGCATCAATGACATTATCCTACTGTTCAATGCATGTACTCCCCCAAGCATCAATGACAGTATCCTACTGATCAATGCACGTACTCCCCCAAGCCTCAATGACATTATCCTACTGCTCAATGCATGTATTCCCCCAGGCATCAATGACATTATCCTACTGCACAATGCATGTACTCCCCAAGGCATCAATGATATTATCCTACTGTTCAATGCATGTATTTCCCAGACATCAATGACATTATCCTACTGCTCAATGTATGTACTCCCCAAGGTATCAATGACATTATCCTACTGTTCAATGCATGTACTCCACAGGAATCAATTACATTATCCTACTGTTCAATGCATGCACTCCCCAGGCATCAATGACATTATCCTACTGTTCAATGCATGTACTCCCCCAGGCATCAATGACTTTATCCTTCTGTTCAATGCATGTACTCCCCCAAGGATCAATGACAATATCCTGCTGTTCAATGCATGTACTCCCCATGCATCAATGACATTATCCTACTGCTCAGTGCATGTACTCCCCCAAGCATCAATTACATTATCCTACTGATCAATGCATGTACTTCCTCAGGCATCAATGACATTATCCTACTGATCAATGCATGTACTCCCCCAGGCATCAATGACTTTATCCTTCTGTTTAATGCATGTACTCCCCCAAGCATCAATGACATTATCCTGCTGTTCAATGCATGTACTCCCCATGCATCAATGACATTATCCTACTGCTCAGTGCATGTACTCCCCCAGGCATCAATGACATTATCCTTCTGATCAATGCATGTACTTCCTCAGGCATCAATGACATTATCCTACTGATCAATGCATGTACTCCCGCAGACATCAATGACATTATCATACTGTTCAATGCATGTACTCCCCCACGCATCAATGACGTTATGCTACTGTTCAATGAATGTACTCCCCCAAGCATCAATGACATTATCCTAGTGCTCAATGCATGTACTCCCCCAAGCATCAATGACATTATCCTAGAGCTCAATGAAAGGACTCCCCCAAGCATCAATGACATTATCCTACTGATCAATGCATGTACTCCCACAAGCATCAATGACATTATCCTACTGATCAATGCATGTACTCCTGCAGACATCAATCACATTATCCTACTGTTCAATGCATGTACTCCCCAGGCATCAATGACATTATCCTATTGCTCAATGCATGTACTCCCCAAGGCATCAATGACATTATCCTACTGATCAATACATGTACTCCCCCAAGCACCAATGACATTATCCTACTGTTCAATGCATGTACTCCCCAAGGCATCCTTGACATTATCCTACTGATCAATGCATGTACTCCCCCAGGCATCAATGACTTTATCCTTCTGTTCAATGCATGTACTCCCCCAAGGATCAATGACATTATCCTGCTGTTCAATGCATGTACTCCCCATGCATCAATGACATTATCCTACTGCTCAGTGCATGTACTACCCCAAGCATCAATGACATTATCCTACTGATCAATGCATGTACTTCCTCAGGCATCAATGACATTATCCTACTGATCAATGCATGTACTCCCCCAGGCATCAATGACTTTATCCTTCTGTTTAATGCATGTACTCCCCCAAGCACCAATGACATTATCCTGCTGTTCAATGCATGTACTCCCCATGCATCAATGACATTATCCTACTGCTCAGTGCATGTACTCCCCCAGGCATCAATGACATTATCCTTCTGATCAATGCATGTACTTCCTCAGGCATCAATGACATTATCCTACTGATCAATGCATGTACTCCCGCAGACATCAATGACATTATCATACTGTTCAATGCATGTACTCCCCCACGCATCAATGACGTTATGCTACTGTTCAATGAATGTACTCCCCCAAGCATCAATGACATTATCCTAGTGCTCAATGCATGTACTCCCCCAAGCATCAATGACATTATCCTAGAGCTCAATGAAAGGACTCTCCCAAGCATCAATGACATTATCCTACTGATCAATGCATGTACTTCCACAAGCATCAATGACATTATCCTACTGATCAATGCATGTACTCCTGTAGACATCAATCACTTTATCCTACTGTTCAATGCATGTACTCACCAGGCATCAATGACATTATCCTACTGCTCAATGCATGTACTCCCCAAGGCATCAATGACATTATCCTACTGATCAATACATGTACTCCCCCAAGCACCAATGATATTATCCTACTGTTCAATGCATGTACTCCCCAAGGCATCCTTGACATTATCCAACTGATCAATGCATGTACTCCTCCAAGCATCAATGACATTATTCTAATGATCAATGCATGTACTCCCGCAAGCATCACTGACATTATCTTACTGATCAATGCATGTACTCCCCAAGGCATCAATGACATTATCCTACTGTTCAATGCATGTACTCCCCAGGCATCAGTGACATTATCCTACTGTTCAATGCATGTACTCCTCAAGCATCAATGACATTATCCTAATGTTCAGTACATGTACTCCCCCAAACATCAATGACATTATCCTACTGTTCAATGCATGTACTCCCCATGCATCAATGTCATTATCCTACTGCTCAGTGCATGTACTCCCGCAATCATCAATGACATTATCCTAATGATCAATGCATGTACTCCCCAGGCATCAATGACATTATCCTTCTGATCAATGCATGTACTTCCCCAGGCATCAATGACATTATCCTAGTGCTCAATGCATGTACTCCCCCAAGCATCAATGACATTATCCTAGTGCTCAATGAATGGACTCCCCCAAGCATCAATGACATTATCCTACTGATCAATGCACGTACTCCCCCAAGCATCAATGACATTATCCTACTGACCAATGCATGTACTCCCGCAGTCATCTATGACATTATCCTATTATTCAATGCATGTACTCCCCTGGCATCAATGACATTATCCTACTGCTCAATGCATGTACTCCCCCAAGCATCAATGACAGTATCCTGCTGATCAATGCATGTACTACCCCAAGCTTCAATGACATTATCCTACTGCTCAATGCATGTATTCCCCCAGGCATCAATGACATTATCCTACTGCACAATGCATGTACTCCACAAGGCATCAATGACATTATCCTACTGTTCAATGCATGTATTTCCCAGGCATCAATGACATTATCCTACTGCTCAATGCATGTACTCCCCAAGGCATCAATGACATTATCTTACTGTTCAATGCATGTACTCCCAAGGCATAAATGAAGCTATCCTACTGTTCAATGCATGTACTCCGCAGGAATCAATGACATTATCCTACTCTTCAATGCATGTACTCCCCAGGCATCAATGACATTATCCTACTGCTCAATGCCTGTACTCCCCCAGGCATCAATGACATTATCCTACTGATAAATGCATGTACTCCCCAAGGGATCGATGACATTATCCTACTGTTCAATGCATGTACTCCTCAGGCATCAATGACATTATCCTGCTGTTCAATGCAAGAACTCCCCAGGCATCAATGACGTTATCCTTCTGATCAATGCATGTACTTCCCCAGGCATCAGTGACATTATGCTATTGTTTAATGCATGTACTCCCCCAGTCATCAATGACATTATCCTACTGATCAAGGCATGTACTCCCCAAGGCATCAATGACATTATGCTACTTTTCAATACATGTACTCCCCAGGAATCAATGACATTATGCTACTGTTCAATGCATGTACTCCCCAGGCATCAATGACATTATCCTAGTGCTCAACGCATGTACTCCCCGAGGCATCAATGACATTATCCTACTGTTCAATGCATGTACTCCCCAAGGCATCAATGACATTATCCTACTGTTCAATGCATGTACTCCCCAGGCATCAATGACATTATCCTACTGTTCAATGCATGTACTCCCCCAAGCATCAATGACAGTATCCTACTGATCAATGCATGTACTCCCCCAAGCTTCAATGACATTATCCTACTGCTCAATGCATGTACTCCCCAGGCATAAATGACGCTATCCTACTGTTCAATTGATGTACTCCGCAGGAATCAATGACATTATCCTACTGTTCAATGCATGTATTTCCCCCAGGCATCAATGACATTTTCCTACTGCACAATGCATGTACTCCCCAAGGCATCACTGACATTATCCTAATGTTCAATGCATGTATTTCCAAGGCATCAATGACATTATCCTACTGCTCAGTTTATGTACTCCCCAAGGCATCAATGACCTTATCCTACTGTTCAATGCATGTACTCCCCAGGCATCAATGACATTATCCTACTGTTCAATCCATGTACTCCCCCAAGCATCAATGACAGTATCCTACTGATCAATGCATGTACTCCCCCAAGATTCAATGACATTATCCTACTGCTCAATGCATGTATTCCCCCAGGCATCAATTACATTATCCTACTGCACAATCCGTGTACTCCCCAAGACATTAATGACATTATCCTACTTTTCAATGCATGTATTTCCCAGGCATCAATGACATTATCCTACTGCTCAATGCATGTACTCCCCAGGCATAAATGATGCTATCCTACTGTTCAATGCATGTACTCCCCAGGCATCAATGACATTATACTACTGCTCAAGGCATGTACTCCCCAAGGCATCAATGACATTATCCTACTAATCAATACATGTACTCCCCCAAGCACCAATGATATTATCCTACTGTTCAATGCATGTACTCCCCAAGGCCTCCTTGACATTATCCTACTGATCAATGCATGTACTCCTCCAAGCATCAATGACATTATTCTACTGATCAATGCATGTACTCCCGCAAGCATCACTGACATTATCTTACTGATCAATGCATGCACTCCCCAGGCATCAATGACATTATCCTACTGCTCAATGCATGTACTCCCAAAGGCATCAATGACATTATCCTACTGTTCAATGCATGTACTCCCCAGGCATCAGTGACATTATCCTACTGTTCAATGCATGTACTCCCCAAGCATCAATGACATTATCCTACTGTTCAATGCATGTACTCCCCATGCATCAATGACATTATCCTTCTGTTCAATGCATGTACTCTCCCAGGCAACAATGACATTATCCTAATGATCAATGCATGTACTCCCCCATGCATCAATGACATTATCCTAGTGCTCAATGCATGTACACCCCCAAGCATCAATGACATTATCCTAGTGCTCAATGAATGGACTCCCCCAAGCATCAATGACATTATCCTACTGATGAATGCATGTACTCCCCCAAGCATCAATGACATTATCCTACTGATCAATGCATGTACTCCCGCAGGCATCTATGACATTATCCTACTGTTCAATGCATGTACTCCCCTGGCATCAATGACATTATCCTACTGCTCAATGCATGTACTCCCAAGGCATCAATGCCATTATCCTACTGATCAATGCATGTACTCCCCCAAGCACCAATGACATTATCCTACTGTTCAATGCATGTACTCCCCAAGGCATCCTTGACATTATACTACTGATTAATGCACGTACTCCTCCAAGCATCAATGACATTATTCTACTGATCAATGCATGTACTCATGCAAGCATCACTGACGTTATCCTACTGATCAATGCATGTACTCCCCAGGCATCAATGACATTATCCTACTGCTCAATACATGTACTCCCCAAGGCATCAATGACATTATCCTACTGTTCAATGCATGTACTCCCCAGGCATCAGTGACATTATCCTACTGTTCAATGCATGTACTCCCCCAAGCATCAATGACAGTATCCTGCTGATCAATGCATGTACCCCCCAAGCTTCAATGACATTATCCTACTGCTGAATGCATGTATTCCCCCAAGCATCAATGACATTATCCTACTGCTCAATGCATGTACTCCCCAAGGCATCAATGACATTATCATACTGTTTAATGCATGTACTCCCCAGGCATAAGTGACATGATCCTACTGTTCAATGCATGTACTCCCCCAAGCATCAATGACATTATCCTACTGATCAATGCATGTACTCCCCAAAGGATCAATGACGTTATCCTTCTGATCAATGCATGTAATTCCCCAGGCATCAATGACATTAGGCTACTGTTTAATGCATGTACTCCCCCAGTCATCAATGACATTATCCTACTGATCAATTAATGTACTCCCCAAGGCATCAATGACATTATGCTACTGTTCAATACATGTACTCCCCAGGAATCAATGACATTATGCTACTGTTCAATGCATGCACTCCCCAGTCATCAATGACATTATCCTAGTGCTCAATGAATGTACTCCCCAAGGCATCAATGACATTATCCTACTGTTCAATGCATGTACTCCCCAAAGCATCAATGACATTATCCTACTGTTCAATGGACGTACTCCCCAGGCATCAATGACATTATCCTACTGTTCAATGCATGTACTCCCCCAAGCATCAACGACAGTGTCCTACTGATCAATGCATGTACTCCCCCAAGCTTCAATGACATTATCCTACTGCTCAATGCATGTATTCCCCCAGGCATCAATGACATTATCCTACTGCACAATGCGTGTACTCCCCAAGGCATCAATGACATTATCCTACTGTTCAATGCATGTATTTCCCAGGCATCAATGACATTATCCTACTGCTCAATGTATGTACTCCCCAAGGTATCAATGACATTATCCTACTGTTCAATGCATGTACTCCCCAGGCATAAATGACACTATCCTACTGTTCAATTGATGTACTCCGCAGGAATCAATGACATTATCCTACTGCTCAATGCATGTACTCCCCAGGCATCAATGACATTATCCTACTGTTCAATGCATGTACTCCGCAGGAATCAATGACATTACCCTACTGTTCAAGGTATGTACTCCCCAGGCATCAATGACATTATCCTACTGTACAATGCATGTACTCCCCCAGGCATCAATGACTTTATCCTACTGCACAGTGCATGTACTCCCCCAAGCATCAATGACATTATCCTACTGATCAATGCATGTACTCCCCAGGCATCAATGACATTATTCTGCTGATCAATGCAAGTACTCCCCAGGCATCAATGACATTATCCTACTGTACAATGCATGTACTCCCCCAGGCATCAATGACATTATGCTACTGTTTAATGCATGTACTCCCCCAGTCATAAATTACATTATCCTACTGATCAATGCATGTACTCCCCAAGGCATAAATGACATTATGCTACTGTTCAATACATGTACTCCCCAGGAATCAATGACATTATGCTACTGTTCAGTGCATGTACTCCTCAGGCATCAATGACATTATCCTAGTGCTCAATGCATGTACTCCCCCAGGCATCAATGACATTATCCTACTGTTCAATGCATGTACTCCCCCAAGCTTCAATGACATTATCCTACTGCTCAATGCATGTATTCCCCCAGGCATCAATGACATTATCCTACTGCACAATGCATGTACTCCCCAAGGCATCAATGACATTATCCTACTGTTCAATGCATGTATTTCCCAGGCATCAATGACATTATCATACTGCTCAATGTATGTACTACCCAAGGTATCAATGACATTATCCTACTGTTCAATGCATGTACTCCCCAGGCATAAATGACACTATCCTACTGTTCAATTGATGTAATCCGCAGGAATCAATGACATTATCCTACTGTTCAATGCATGTACTCCCCAGGCATCAATGACATTATCCTACTGTTCAATGCATGTACTCTGCAGGAATCAATGACATTATCCTACTGTTCAATGTATGTACTCCCCAGGCATCAATGACATTATCCTACTGTTCGATGCATGTACTCCCCCAGGCATCAATGACTTTATCCTTCAGTTCAATGCATGTACTCCCCCAAGCATCAATGACATTATCCTGCTGTTAAATGCATGTACTCCTCCAAACATCAATGACATTATCCTGCTGTTCAATGCATGTACTCCCCAGGCATCAATGACATTATCCTACTGTTCAGTGCATGTACTCCCCAAAACATCAATGACATTATCCTACTGTTCAATGCATGTACTCCCCATGCATCAATGACATTATCCTACTGCTCAGTGCATGTACTCCCCCAAGCATCAATGACATTATCCTACTGATCTATGCATGTACTCCCCAGGCATAAATGACATTATCCTACTGATCAATGCCTGTACTCCCCCAGGCATCAATGACATTATCCTAATGATAAATGAATGTACTCCCCAAGCTTCAATGACATTATCCTACTGATCAATGCATGTACTCCAAAAGGGATCAATGACATTATCCTACTGTTCAATGCATGTACTCCCCAGGCATCAATGACATTATCCTGCTGTTCAATGCAAGTACTCCCCAGGCATCAATGACGTTATCCTTCTGATCAATGCATGTACTTCTCCAGGCATCAATGACATTATGCTATTGTTTAATGCATGTACTCCCCCAGTCATCAATGACATTATCCTACTGATCAATGCATGTACTCCCCAAGGCATCGATGAAATTATGCCACTGTTCAATACATGTACTCCCCAGGAATCAATGACATTATGCTACTGTTCAATGCATGTACTCCCCAGGCATCAATGACATTATCCAAGTGCGCAATGCATGTACTAACCCAGGCATCAATGACATTATCCTACTGTTCAATGCATGTACTCCCCAAGGCATCAATGACATTATCCTACTGTTCAATGCATGTACTCCCCAGGCGTCAATGACATTATCCTACTGTTCAATGCATGTACTCCCCCAAGCATCAATGGCAGTATCCTACTGATCAATGCATGTACTCCCCCAAGCTTCAATGACATTATCCTACTGCTCAATGTATGTATTCCCCCAGGCATCGGTGACATTATCCTACTGCACAATGCGTGTACTCCCCAAGGCATCAATGACATTATCCTCCTGTTCAATGCATGTATTTCCCAGGCATCAATGACATTTTCCTACTGCTCAATGTATGTACTCCCCAAGGTATCAATGACATTATCCTACTGTTCAATGCATGTACTCCCCAGGCATAAATTACGCTATCCTACTGTTCAATTGATGTACTCCGCAGGAATCAATGACATTATCCTCCTGTTCAATGCATGTACTCCCCAGGCATCAATGACATTATTTTACTTTTCAATGCATGTACTCCGCAGGAATCAATGACATTATCCTACTGTTCAATGTATGTAGTCCCCAGGCATCAATGACATTATCCTACTGTTCAATGCATGTACTCCCCTAGGCATCAATGACTTTATCCTTCTGTTCAATGCATGTACTCCCCCAAGCATCAATGACATTATCCTGCTGTTAAATGCATGTACTCCCCCAAACATCAATGACATTATCCTGCTGCTCAATGCATGTACTCCCCAGGCATCAATGACATTATCCTACTGTTCAGTGCATGTACTCCCCCAAACATCAATGACATTATCCTACTGTTCAATGCATGTACTCCCTATGCATCAATGACATTATCCTACTGCTCAGTGCATGTACTCCCCCAAGCATCAATGACATTATCCTACTGATCAATGCATGTACTCCCCAGGCATCAATGACATTATCCTGCTGATCAATGCAAGTACTCCCCAGGCATCAATGACATTACCCTACTGCTCAATGCATGTACTCCCCATGGCATCAATGACATTATCCTACTGATCAATGCATGTACTCCCCCAAGCACCAATGACATTATCCTACTGTTGAATGCATGTACTCCCCAAGGCATCTTTGACATTATCCTTCTGCTCAATGTATGTACTCCTCCAAGCATCAATGACATTATCCTACTGTTCAATGCATGTACTCCGCAGGAATCAATGACATTATCCTACTCTTCAATGATTGTACTCCCCCAGGCATAAATGACATTATCCTTCTGATAAATGCATGTACTCCCCAAGCATTAATGACATTATCCTACTGAACAATGCATGTACTCCCCATGGGATCAATGACATTGTCCTACTGTTCAATGCATGTACTCCCCAGGAATCAATGACATTTTCCTGCTGTTCAATGCAAGTACTCCCCAGGCATCAATGACGTTATCCTTCTGATCAATGCATGTACTCCCCCAAACATCAATGACATTATCCTACTGTTCAATGCATGTACTCCCCATGCATCAATGACATTATCCTACTGCTCAGTGCATGTACTCCCCCAAGCATCAATGACATTATCCTACTGATCAATGCATGTACTCCCCAGGCATCAATGACATTATCCTACTGTTCAATGCATGTACTCCCCCAGGCATCAATGACATTATGCTACTGTTCAATGCATGTACTCTCCCAAGCATCAATGACATTATCCTAGTGCTCAATGCATGTACTCCCCCAAGCATCAATGACATTATCCTAGTGCTCAATGAATGGACTCCCTCAAGCATCAATGACATTATCCTACTGATCAATGCATGTACTCCCCCAAGCATCAATGACATTATCCTACTGATCAATGCATGTACTCCCGCAGGCATCAATGACATTATCCTACTGTTCAATGCATGTACTCCCCAGGCATCAATGACATTATCCTACTGCTCAATGCATGTACTCCCCAAGGCATCAATGACATTATCCTACTGATCAATGCATGTACTCCCCGAAGCACCAATGACATTATCCTACTGTTCAATGCATGTACTCCCCAAGGCATCTTTGACATTATCCTACTGATCAATGCATGTACTCCTCCAAGCATCAATGACATTATTCTACTGATCAATGCATGTACTCCCCAAGGCATCAATGACATTATCCTACTGCTCAATGCATGTACTCCCCAAGGCATCAATGACATTATCCTACTGTTCAATGTAGGTACTCCCCAGGCATCAGTGACATTATCCTACTGTTCAATGCATGTACTCCCCAGGCATCAATGACATTATCCTACTGTTCATTGCATGTACTCCCCGGGCATCAATGACATTATCCTACTGATCAATGCTAGTACTCCCCAGGCATCAATGACATTATCCTACTGTTCAATGCATGTACTCCCCCAAGCATCAATGACATTATCCTACTGATCAATGCATGTACTCCTCCAAGCATCAATGACATTATCCTACTGATCAATGCTAGTACTCCCCAGGCATCAATGACATTATCCTACTGTTCAATGCATGTACTCCCCCAGGCATCAATGACATTATGCTACTGTTCAATGCATGTACTCCCCAAGCATCAATGACATTATCCTACTGCTCAATGCATGTACTCCCCAAGCACCAATGACGTTATCATAGTGCTCAATGAGTGGACTCCCTCGAGCACCAATGACATTATCCTACTGATCAATGCATGTACTCCCCAATCAACAATGACATTATCTTGCTGAACAATGCAAGTTCGCCTCAGGCATCAATGACATTTGTCTACTGTGCAATGCATGTACTCCCCAGGCATCAATGACATTACCCTACTGCTCAATGCATGTACTCCCCCAAGCATCAATGACATTATCCTACTGCTCAATGCATGTACTCCCCAAGCATCAATGACATTATCCTACTGATCAATGCATGTTCTCCCCCAAGCATCAATGACATTATCCTACTGATCATGCATGTACTCCCGCAGGCATCAATGACATTGTCCTACTGTTCAGTGCATGTACTCCCCAGGCATCAATGACATTATCCTACTGATCAATGCATGTACTCCCCCAAGCACCAATGACATTATCCTACTGTTCAATGCATGTACTCCC
Source organism: Protopterus annectens (assembly GCF_019279795.1). Taxonomy (NCBI): domain Eukaryota; kingdom Metazoa; phylum Chordata; order Ceratodontiformes; family Protopteridae; genus Protopterus; species Protopterus annectens. Next base: position 474,499,610 of record NC_056738.1, read on the forward strand.
CAAGGCATCTTTGACATTATCCTACTGATCAATGCATGTACTCCTCCAAGCATCAATGACATTATTCTACTGATCAATGCATGTACTCCCACAAGCATCACTGACATTATCCTACTGATCAATGCATGTACTCCTCAGGCATGAATGACATTATCCTACTGCTCAATGCATGAACTCCCCAAGGCATCAATGACATTATCCTACTGTTCAATGCATGTACTCCCCAGGCATCAGTGATATTATCCTACTGTTCAATGCATGTACTCCCCAGGCATCAGTGACATTACCCTACTGATCAATGCATGTACTCCCCAGGCATCAATGACATTATCCTACTGCTGAATGCATGTACTCCCCAAGGCATCAATGACATTATCCAACTGTTCAATGCCTGTACTCCCCAAGGCATCAATGACATTATCCTACTGTTCAATGCATGTACTCCCCAGGCATCAGTGACATTATCCTACTGATCAATGCATGTACTCCTCCAAGCTTCAATGACATTATCCTACTGCTCAATGCATGTATTCCCCCAGGCATCAATGACATTATCCTACTGATCAATGCATGTACTCCAACAAGCTTCAATGACATTATCCTACTGTTCAATGCATGTATTTCCCAGGCATCAATGACATTATCCTACTGCTCAATGTATGTACTCCACAAGGCATCAATGACATTATCCTACTGTTCAATGCCTGTACTCCCCCAGGCATCAATGACATTATCCTACTGATAAATGCATGTACTCCCCCAGGCAACAATGACATTATGCTACTGTTCAATGCATGTACTCCCCCAAGCATCAATGACATTATCCTAGTGCTCAATGCATGTACTCCCCCAAGCATCAATGACATTATCCTAGTGCTCAATGAATGGACTCCCCCAAGCATCAATGACATTATCCTACTGATCAATGCATGTACTCCCCTGGCATCAATGACATTATCCTACTGCTCAATGCTTGTACTCCCCAAGGCATCAATGACATTATCCTACTGATCAATGCATGTACTCCCCAAAGCACCAATGACATTATCCTACTGTTCAATGCATGTACTCCCCAAGGCATCAATGACATTATCCTACTGTTCAATGCATGTACTCCCCAGGCATCAGTGACATTATCCTACTGTTCAATGCATGTACTCCTCCAAGCTTCAATGACATTATCCTACTGCTCAATGCATGTATTCCCCCAGGCATCAATGACATTATCCTACTGTTCAATGTATGTATTTCCCAGGCATCAATGACATTATCCTACTGCTCAATGTATGTACTCCACAAGGCATCAATGACATTATACTACTGTTTAATGCCTGTACTCCCCCAGGCATCAATGACATTATCCTACTGATAAATGAATGTACTCCCCCAGGCATCAATGACGTTATGCTACTGTTCAATGCATGTACTCCCCCAAGCATCAATGACATTATCCTAGTGCTCAATGCATGTACTCCCCCAAGCATCAATGACATTATCCTAGTGCTCAATGAATGGACTCCCCCAAGCATCAATGACATTATCCTACTGATCAATGCATGTACTCCCCCAAGCACCAATGACATTATCCTACTGATCAATGCATATACTCCCGCAGTCATCTATGACATTATCCTAATGTTCAGTGCATGTACTCCCCTGGCATCAATGACATTATCCTACTGCTCAATGCATGTACTCTCCAGGCATCAATGACATTATCCTACTATTCAATGCATGTACTCTGCAGGAATCAATGACATTATCCTACTCTTCAATGTATGTACTCCAAAGGCATCAATGACGTTATCCTTCTGATCAATGCATGTACTTCCCCAGGCATCAATGACATTATGCTACTGTTTAATGCATGTTCTCCCCCAGTCATCAATGACATTATCCTACTGTTTAATGCATGTAATCCCCAAGGCATCAATGACATTATCCTACTGTTCAATGCATGTACTCCCTATGCATCAATGACATTATCCTACTGCTCAGTGCATGTACTCCCCCAAGCATCAATGACATTATCCTACTGATCAATGCATGTACTCCCCAGGCATCAATGACATTATCCTGCTGATCAATGCAAGTACTCCCCAGGCATCAATGACATTACCCTACTGCTCAATGCATGTACTCCCCATGGCATCAATGACATTATCCTACTGATCAATGCATGTACTCCCCAGGCATCAATGACATTATCCTACTGTTCAATGCATGTACTCCCCAAGGCATCAATGACATTATCCTACTGCTCAATGCATGTACTCCCCAAGCATCAATGACATTATCCTACTGTTCAATGCATGTACTCCGCAGGAATCAATGACATTATCCTACTCTTCAATGATTGTACTCCCCCAGGCATCAATGACATTATCCTACTGATCAATGCATGTACTCCCCAAGCATTAATGACATTATCCTACTGAACAATGCATGTACTCCCCATGGGATCAATGACATTGTCCTACTGTTCAATGCATGTACTCCCCCAAACATCAATGACATTATCCTGCTGTTCAATGCAAGTACTCCCCAGGCATCAATGACGTTATCCTTCTGATCAATGCATGTACTCCCCCAAACATCAATGACATTATCCTACTGTTCAATGCATGTACTCCCCATGCATCAATGACATTATCCTACTGCTCAGTGCATGTACTCCCCCAAGCATCAATGACATTATCCTACTGATCAATGCATGTACTCCCCAGGCATCAATGACATTATCCTACTGTTCAATGCATGTACTCCCCCAGGCATCAATGACATTATCCTACTGTTCAATGCATGTACTCCCCATGCATCAATGACATTATCCTACTGCTCAATGCATGTACTCCCCCAAGCATCAATGACATTATCCTAGTGCTCAATGAATGGACTCCCTCAAGCATCAATGACATTATCCTACTGATCAATGCATGTACTCCCCCAAGCATCAATGACATTATCCTACTGATCAATGCATGTACTCCCGCAGGCATCAATGACATTATCCTACTGTTCAATGCATGTACTCCCCAGGCATCAATGACATTATCCTACTGCTCAATGCATGTACTCCCCAAGGCATCAATGACATTATCCTACTGATCAATGCATGTACTCCCCCAAGCATCAGTGACATTATCCTACTGTTCAATGCATGTACTTCCCAGGCATCAATGACATTGTCCTACTGATCAATGCATGTACTCCTCCAAGCTTCAATGACATTATCCTACTGATAAATGCATGTACTCCCCAAGCATCAATGACATTATCCTACTGATCAATGCATGTACTCCCCAGGCATGAATGACATTATCCTACTGCTCAATGCATGTACTCCCCAAGGCATCAATGACATTATCCTACTGTTCAATGTAGGTACTCCCCAGGCATCAGTGACATTATCCTACTGTTCAATGCATGTACTCCCCAGGCATCAATGACATTATCCTACTGATCAATGCATGTACTCCCCAGGCATCAATGACATTATCCTATTGCTCAATGCATGTACTCCCCCAAACATCAATGACATTATCCTACTGTTCAATGCATGTACTCCCCAGGCATCAATGACATTATCCTACTGTTCATTGCATGTACTCCCCCAAACATCAATGACATTATCCTACTGATCAATGCATGTACTCCCCAGGCATCAATGACATTATCCTGCTGATCAATGCTAGTACTCCCCAGGCATCAATGACATTATCCTACTGTTCAATGCATGTACTCCCCCAGGCATCAATGACATTATGCTACTGTTCAATGCATGTACTCTCCCAAGCATCAATGACATTATCCTAGTGCTCAATGCATGTACTCCCCCAAGCATCAATGACATTATCCTAGTGCTCAATGAATGGACTCCCTCAAGCATCAATGACATTATCCTACTGATCAATGCATGTACTCCCCCAAGCATCAATGACATTATCCTACTGATCAATGCATGTACTCCCGCAGGCATCAATGACATTATCCTACTGTTCAATGCATGTACTCCCCAGGCATCAATGACATTATCCTACTGCTCAATGCATGTACTCCCCAAGGCATCAATGACATTATCCTACTGATCAATGCATGTACTCCCCCAAGCACCAATGGCATTATCCTACTGTTCAATGCATGTACTCCCCAAGGCATCATTGACATTATCCTACTGCTCAATGCATGTACTCCCCAAGGCATCAATGACATTATTCTACTGATCAATGCATGTACTCCCGCAAGCATCACTGACATTATCCCTTTGATCAATGCATGTACTCCCCAGGCATGAATGACATTATCCTACTGCTCAATGCATGTACTCCCCAAGGCATCAATGACATTATCCTACTGTTCAATGTAGGTACTCCCCAGGCATCAGTGACATTATCCTACTGTTCAATGCATGTACTCCCCAGGCATCAATGACATTATCCTACTGATCAATGCATGTACTCCCCGGGCATCAATGACATTATCCTGCTGATCAATGCTAGTACTCCCCAGGCATCAATGACATTATCCTACTGTTCAATGCATGTACTCCCCCAGGCATCAATGACATTATGCTACTGTTCAATGCATGTACTCTCCCAAGCATCACTGACATTATCCTACTGATCAATGCATGTACTACCCCAAACATCAATGACATTATCCTACTGCTCAATGCATGTACTCCCCAGGCATCAAGGCATCAATGACATTATCCTACTGTTCAATGCATATATTTCCCAGGCATCAATGACATTATCCTACTGCTCAATGTATGTACTCCCAAGGCATCAATGACATTATCCTACTGTTCAATGCATGTACTCCCCAGGCATCAATGACATTATCCTACTGATCAATGCATGTACTCCCCAGGCATCAATGACATTATCCTACTGTTCAATGCATGTACTCCCCAAGCATCAATGACATTATCCTACTGCTCAATGCATGTACTCCCCAAGCATCAATGACATTATCCTAGTGCTCAATGAATGGACTCCTCCAAGCATCAATGACATTATCCTACTGATCAATGCATGTACTCCCCAGGCATCAATGACATTATCCTACTGTTCAATGCATGTACTCCCCCAGGCATCAATGACATTATCCTACTGATCAATGCATGTACTCCCCAAGGCATCAATGACATTATCCTACTGTTCAATGCATGTACTCCCCAAGGCATCAATGACATTATCCTACTGTTCAATGCATGTTCTCCACAAGCATCAATGACATTATCCTGCTGTTAAATGCATGTACTCCCCCAAACATCAATGACATTATCCTGCTGCTCAATACATGTACTCCCCAGGCATCAATGAAGTTATCCTACTGTTCAATGCATGTACTTCCCCAGGCATCAATGACATTATCCTACTGCTCAATGTATGTACTCCCCAAGGCATCAATGCCATTATCTTACTGTTCAATGCATGTACTCCCCAGGCATAAATGATGCTATCCTACTGTTAAATGCATGTACTCCCGCAGGCATCAATGACATTATCCTACTGTTAAATGCATGTACTCCCCAAAACATCAATGACATTATCCTGCTGCTCAATGCATGAACTCCCCAAGCATCAATGACATTATCCTACTGCACAGTGCATGTACTCCCCCAAGCATCAATGACATTATCCTACTGATCAATGCATGTACTCCCCAGGCATCAATGACATTATGCTACTGATCAATGCATGTACTCCCCAGGCATCAATGACATTATCCTACTGTTCAATGCATGTACTCCCCTGGCATCAATGACATTATCCTACTGCTCAATGCATGTACTCCCCAGGCATCAATTACATTATCCTACTGTTCAATGCATGTACTCCCCAGGCATCAATGACATTATCCTACTGATCAATGCATGTACTCCCCAGGCATCAGTGACATTATCCTACTGTTCAATGCATGTACTCCCCAGGCACCAGTGACATTATCCTACTGTTCATTGCATGTACTCCCCAGGGCATACTTGACATTATCCTACTGTTCAATGCATGTACTCCCCAGGCATCAATGACATTATCCTACTGCTCAATGCATGTACTCCCCAAGCATCAATGCCATTATCCTACTGATCAATGCATGTACTCCCCAGGCATCAATGACATTATCCTGCTGATCAATGCTAGTACTCCCCAGGCATCAATGACGTTATCCTACTGCTCAATGCATGTACTCCCCAGGCATCAATGACATTATCCTACTGATCAATGCATGTACTCCCACAAGCATCACTGACAGTATCCTACTGTTCAATGCATGTACTCCCCAGGCATCAATGACATTATCCTACTGCTCAATGCATGTACTCCCCCAAACATCAATGACATTATCCTACTGTTCAATGCATGTACTCCCCAAGGCATCAATGACATTATCCTACTGATCAATGCATGTACTCCCCAGGCATCAATGACATTATCCTACTGATCAATGCATGTCAATGCATGTACTCCCCAGGCATCAATGACATTATCCTACTGTTCAATGCATGTACTCCCCAGGCATCAATGACATTATCCTACTGCTCAATGCATGTATTCCCCCAGGCATCAATGACATTATCCTACTGATCAATGCATGTACTCCCGCAGGCATCAATGACATTATCCTACTGTTCAATGCATGTACTCCCCAGGCATCAATGACATTATCCTACTGCTCAATGCATGTATTCCCCCAGGCATCAATGACATTATCCTACTGATCAATGCATGTACTCCCGCAGGCATCAATGACATTATCCTACTGTTCAATGCATGTACTCCCCAGGCATCAATGACATTATCCTACTGATCAATGCATGTACTCCCCCAAGCTTCAATGACATTATCCTACTGCTCAATGCATGTATTTCCCAGGCATCAATGACATTATCCTACTGCTCAATGTATGTACTCCCCAAGGCATCAATGTCATTATCCTACTGATCAATGCATGGACTCCCTCAAGCATCAATGACATTATCCTACTGATCAATGCATGTACTCCCGCAGGCATCAATGACATTATCCTACTGTTCAATGCATGTACTCCCCAGGCATCAATGACATTATCCTACTGCTCAATGCATGTACTCCCCAAGGCATCAATGACATTATCCTACTGATCAATGCATGTACTCCCAGGCATCAATGACATTATCCTACTGTTCAATGCATGTACTCCACCAGGCATCAATGACATTATCCTACTGATCAATGCATGTACTCCTCCAAGCATCAATGACATTATTCTACTGATCAATGCATGTACTCCCGCAAGCATCACTGACATTATCCCTTTGATCAATGCATGTACTCCCCAGGCATGAATGACATTATCCTACTGCTCAATGCATGTACTCCCCAAGGCATCAATGACATTATCCTACTGTTCAATGTAGGTACTCCCCAGGCATCAGTGACATTATCCTACTGTTCAATGTAGGTACTCCCCAGGCATCAGTGACATTATCCTACTGTTCAATGCATGTACTCCCCAGGCATCAATGACATTATCCTACTGTTCATTGCATGTACTCCCCCAAACATCAATGACATTATCCTACTGATCAATGCATGTACTCCCCAGGCATCAATGACATTATCCTACTGTTCATTGCATGTACTCCCCCAAACATCAATGACATTATCCTACTGATCAATGCATGTACTCCCCGGGCATCAATGACATTATCCTGCTGATCAATGCTAGTACTCCCCAGGCATCAATGACATTATCCTACTGTTCAATGCATGTACTCCCCCAGGCATCAATGACATTATGCTACTGTTCAATGCATGTACTCTCCCAAGCATCAATGACATTATCCTAGTGCTCAATGCATGTACTCCCCCAAGCATCAATGACATTATCCTAGTGCTCAATGAATGGACTCCCTCAAGCATCAATGACATTATCCTACTGATCAATGCATGTACTCCCCCAAGCATCAATGACATTATCCTACTGATCAATGCATGTACTCCCGCAGGCATCAATGACATTATCCTACTGTTCAATGCATGTACTCCACAGGCATCAATGACATTATCCTACTGCTCAATGCATGTACTCCCCAAGGCATCAATGACATTATCCTACTGATCAATGCATGTACTCCCCCAAGCACCAATGACATTATCCTACTGTTCAATGCATGTACTCCCCAAGGCATCTTTGACATTATCCTACTGATCAATGCATGTACTCCTCCAAGCATCAATGACATTATTCTACTGATCAATGCATGTACTCCCACAAGCATCACTGACATTATCCTACTGATCAATGCATGTACTCCTCAGGCATGAATGACATTATCCTACTGCTCAATGCATGAACTCCCCAAGGCATCAATGACATTATCCTACTGTTCAATGCATGTACTCCCCAGGCATCAGTGATATTATCCTACTGTTCAATGCATGTACTCCCCAGGCATCAGTGACATTACCCTACTGATCAATGCATGTACTCCCCAGGCATCAATGACATTATCCTACTGCTGAATGCATGTACTCCCCAAGGCATCAATGACATTATCCAACTGTTCAATGCCTGTACTCCCCAAGGCATCAATGACATTATCCTACTGTTCAATGCATGTACTCCCCAGGCATCAGTGACATTATCCTACTGATCAATGCATGTACTCCTCCAAGCTTCAATGACATTATCCTACTGCTCAATGCATGTATTCCCCCAGGCATCAATTACATTATCTTACTGCACAATGCATGTACTCCCCAAGGCATCAATGACATTATCCTACTGTTCAATGCATGTATTTCCTAGGCATCAATGACATTATCCTACTGCTCAATGTATGTACTCCACAAGGCATCAATGACATTATCCTACTGTTCAATGCCTGTACTCCCCCAGGCATCAATGACATTATCCTACTGATAAATGCATGTACTCCCCCAGACAACAATGACATTATGCTACTGTTCAATGCATGTACTCCCCCAAGCATCAATGACATTATCCTAGTGCTCAATGCATGTACTCCCCCAAGCATCAATGACATTATCCTAGTGCTCAATGAATGGACTCCCCCAAGCATCAATGACATTATCCTACTGATCAATGCATGTACTCCCCCAAGCATCAAAGACATTATCCTACTGATCAATGCATATACTCCCGCAGTCATCTATGACATTATCCTACTGTTCAATGCATGTACTCCCCTGGCATCAATGACATTATCCTACTGCTCAATGCATGTACTCCCCAAGGCATCAATGACATTATCCTACTGATCAATGCATGTACTCCCTCAAGCATCAATGACATTATCCTACTGTTCAATGCATGTACTCCCCCAAGCATCAATGACATTATCCTACTGATCAATGCATGTACTCCCGCAGGCATCAATGACATTATCCTACTGTTCAATGCATGTACTCCCCAGGCATCAATGACATTATCCTACTGCTCAATGCATGTACTCCCCAAGGCATCAATGACATTATCCTACTGTTCAATGCATGTACTCCCCAGGCATCAGTGACATTAGCCTACTGCTGAATGGATGTACTCCGCAGGCATCAATGACATTATCCTACTGTTCAATGCCTGTACTCCCCCAGGCATCAATGACATTATCCTACTGATAAATGCATGTACTCCCCCAGGTAACAATGACATTATGCTACTGTTCAATGCATGTACTCCCCCAATCATCAATGACATTATCCTACTGATCAATGCATGTACTCCCCCAAGCATCAATGACATTATCCTAGTGCTCAATGAATGGACTCCCCCAAGCATCAATGACATTATCCTACTGATCAATGCATGTACTCCCCTGGCATCAATGACATTATCCTACTGCTCAATGCATGTACTCCCCAGGCATCAATGACATTATCCTACTGTTCAATGCATGTACTCCGCAGGAATCAATGACATTATCCTACTCTTCAATGTATGTACTCCCCAGGCATCAATGACATTATCCTTCTGATCAATGCATGTACATCCCCAGGCATCAATGAGATTATGCTACTGTTTAATGCATGTACTCCCCCAGTCATCAATGACATTATCCTACTGTTTAATGCATGTAATCCCCAAGGCATCAATGACATTATGCTACTGTTCAATGCATGTATTTCCCAGGCATCAATGACATTATCCTACTGCTCAATGTATGTACCCCCCAAGGTATCAATGACATTATCCTACTGTTCAATGCATGTACTCCCCAGGCATAAATGACACTATCCTACTGTTCAATTGATGTAATCCGCAGGAATCAATGACATTATCCTACTGTTCAATGCATGTACTCCCCAGGCATCAATGACATTATCCTACTGTTCAATGCATGTACTCCGCAGGAATCAATGACATTATCCTACTCTTCAATGTATGTACTCCCCAGGCATCAATGACATTATCCTACTGGTCAATGCATGTACTCCCCCAGGCATCAATGACTTTATCCTTCTTTTCAATGCATGTACTCCCCCAAGCATCAATGACATTATCCTGCTGTTAAATGCACGTACTCCCCCAAACATCAATGACATTATCCTGCTGTTCAATGCATGTACTCCCCAGGCATCAATGACATTATCCTACTGTTCAGTGCATGTACTCCCCAAAACATCAATGACATTATCCTACTGTTCAATGCATGTACTCCCCATGCATCAATGACATTATCCTACTGCTCAGTGCATGTACTCCCCCAAGCATGAATGACATTATCCTAGTGCTCAATGAATGGACTCCCTCAAGCATCAATGACATTATCCTACTGATCAATGCATGTACTCCCCCAAGCATCAATGACATTATCCTAGTGCTCAATGAATGGACCCCCTCAAGCATCAATGACATTATCCTACTGATCAATGTATGTACTCCCCCAAGCATCAATGACATTATCCTACTGATCAATGCATGTACTCCCGCAGGCATCAATGACATTATCCTACTGTTCAATGCATGTACTCCCCAGGCATGAATGACATTATCCTACTGCTCAATGCATGTACTCCCCAAGGCATCAATGACATTATCCTACTGTTCAATGTAGGTACTCCCCAGGCATCAGTGACATTATCCTACTGTTCAATGCATGTACTCCCCAAGGCATCAATGACATTATCCTACTGATCAATGCATGTACTCCTCCAAGCATCAATGACATTATTCTACTGATCAATGCATGTACTCCCGCAAGCATCACTGACATTATCCTACTGATCAATGCATGTACTCCCCAGGCATGAATGACATTATCCTACTGCTCAATGCATGTACTCCCCAAGGCATCAATGACATTATCCTACTGTTCAATGTAGGTACTCCCCAGGCATCAGTGACATTATCCTACTGTTCAATGCATGTACTTCCCAGGCATCAATGACATTGTCCTACTGATCAATGCATGTACTCCTCCAAGCTTCAATGACATTATCCTACTGCTCAATGAATGTACTCCCCAGGCATCAGTGACATTATCCTACTGATCAATGCATGTACTCCTCCAAGCTTCAATGACATTATCCTACTGCTCAATGCATGTATTCCTCCAGGGATCAATGACATTATCCTACTGCACAATGCATGTACTCCCCAAGACATCAATGACATTATCCTACTGTTCAATGCATGTATTTCCCAGGCATCAATGACATTATCCTACTGCTCAATGTATGTACTCCACAAGGCATCAATGACATTATCCTACTGTTCAATGCCTGTACTCCCCCAGGCATCAATGACATTATCCTACTGATAAATGCATGTACTCCCCCAGGCAACAATGACATTATGCTACTGTTCAATGCATGTACTCCCCCAAGCATCAATGACATTATCCTAGTGCTCAATGCATGTACTCCCGCAAGCATCAATGACATTATCCTAGTTCTCAATGAATGGACTCCCCCAAGCATCAATGACATTATCCTACTGATCAATGCATGTACTCCCCCAAGCATCAATGACATTATCCTACTGATCAATGCATATACTCCCGCAGTCATCTATGACATTATCCTACTGTTCAATGCATGTACTCCCCTGGCATCAATGACATTATCCTACTGTTCAATGCATGTACTGCCCAAGGCATCAAAGACATTATCCTACTGATCAATGCATGTACTCCCCCAAGCACCAATGACATTGTCCTACTGTTCAAAGAATGTACTCCCCAAGGCATCCTTGACAGTATCCTACTGATTAATGCATGTACTCCTCCAAGCATCAATGACATTATTCTACTGATCAATGCATGAACTCACGCAAACATCACTGACATTATCCTACTGATCAATGCATGTACTCCCCAGGCATCAATGACATTATCATACTGCTCAATGCATGTACTCCCCAAGGCATCAATGACATTATCCTACTGTTCAATGCATGTACTCCCCAGGCATCAGTGACATGATCCTACTGTTCAATGCATGTACTCCCCCAAGCATCAATGACAGTATCCTGCTGATCAATGCATGTATTCCCCCAGGCATCAATGACATTGTCCTACTGCACAATGCTTGTACTCCCCAAGGCATCAATGACATTATCCTACTGTTCAATGCATGTATTTCCCAGGCATCAATGACATTATCCTACTGCTCAATGTATGTACTCCCCAAGGCATCAATGACATTATCTTACTGTTCAATGCATGTACTCCCCAGGCATAAATGACGCTATCCTACTGTTCAATGCATGTACTCCGCAGGAATCAATGACATTATCCTACTCTTCAATGCATGTACTCCCCAGGCATCAATGACATTATCCTACTGCTCAATGCCTGTACTCCCCCAGGCATCAATGACATTATCCTACTGATAAATGCATGTACTCCCCAAGCATCAATGACATTATCCTACTGATCAATGCATGTACTCCCCAAGGGATCAATGACATTATCCTACTGTTCAATGCACATACTCCCCAGGCATCAATGACATTATCCTGCTGTTCAATGCAAGTACTCCCCAGGCATCAATGACGTTATCCTTCTGATCAATGCATGTACTTCCCCAGGCATCAATGACATTATGCTACTGTTTAATGCATGTACTCCCCCAGTCATCAATGACATTATCCTACTGATCAATGGATGTACTCCTCAAGGCATCAATGACATTATGCTACTGTTCAATGCATATATTTCCCAGGCATCAATGACATTATCCTACTGCTCAATGTATGTACTCCCCAAGGTATCAATGACATTATCCTACTGTTCAATGCATGTACTCCCCAGGCATAAATGACACTATCCTACTGTTCAATTGATGTAATCCGCAGGAATCAATGACATTATCCTACTGTTCAATGCATGTACTCCCCAGGCATCAATGACATTATCCAACTGTTCAATGCATGTACTCCGCAGGAATCAATGACATTATCCTACTCTTCAATGTATGTACTCCCCAGGCATCAATGACATTATCCTACTGGTCAATGCATGTACTCCCCCAGGCATCAATGACTTTATCCTTCTGTTCAATGCATGTACTCCCCCAAGCATCAATGACATTATCCTGCTGTTCAATGCATGTACTCCCCAGGCATCAATGACATTATCCTACTGTTCAGTGCATGTACTCCCCCAAACATCAATGACATTATCCTACTGTTCAATGCATGTGCTCCCCATGCATCAATGACATTATCCTACTGCTCAGTGCATGTACTCCCCCAAGCATGAATTACATTATCCTAGTGCTCAATGAATGGACTCCCTCAAGCATCAATGACATTATCCCACTGATCAATGCATGTACTCCCCCAAGCATCAATGACATTATCCTAGTGCTCAATGAATGGACTCCCTCAAGCATCAATGACATTATCCTACTGATCAATGCATGTACTCCCCAGGCATCAATGACATTATCCTGCTGATCAATGCAAGTACTCCCCAGGCATCAATGACATTATCCTACTGTTCAATGCATGTACTCCCCCAGGCATCAATGACATTATGCTACTGTTCAATGCATGTACTCTCCCAAGCATCAATGACATTATCCTAGTGCTCAATGCATGTACTCCCCCAAGCATCAATGACATTATCCTAGTGCTCAATGAATGGACTCCCTCAAGCATCAATGACATTATCCTACTGATCAATGCATGTTCTCCCCCAAGCATCAATGACATTATCCTACTGATCATGCATGTACTCCCGCAGGCATCAATGACATTATCCTACTGTTCAGTGCATGTACTCCCCAGGCATCAATGACATTACCCTACTGCTCAATGCATGTACTCCCCAAGGCATCAATGACATTATCCTACTGATCAATGCATGTACTCCCCCAAGCACCAATGACATTATCCTACTGTTCAATGCATGTACTCCCCAAGGCATCAATCACATTATCCTACTGATCAATGCATGTACTCCTCCAAGCATCAATGACATTATTCTACTGATCATGCATGTACTCCCCAAGCATCAATGACATTATCCTACTGATCAATGCATGTACTCCTCAGGCATGAATGACATTATCCTACTGCTCAATGCATGAACTCCCCAAGGCATCAGTGACATTATCCTACTGTTCAATGCATGTACTCCCCAGGCAGCAGTGATGTTATCCTACTGTTCAATGCATGTACTCCCCAGGCATCAGTGACATTACCCTACTGATCAATGCATGTACTCCCCAGGCATCAATGACATTATCCTATTGCTCAATGCATGTACTCCCCCAAACATCAATGACATTATCCTACTGTTCAATGCATGTACTCCCCATGCATCAATGACATTATCCTACTGCTCAGTGCATGTACTCCCCCAAGCATCAATGACATTATCCTACTGATCAATGCATGTACTCCCCAGGCATCAATGACATTATCCTGCTGATCAATGCAAGTACTCCCTAGGCATCAATGACATTATCCTACTGTTCAATGCATGTACTCCCCCAGGCATCAATGACATTATGCTACTGTTCAATGCATGTACTCTCCCAAGCATCAATGACATTATCCTAGTGCTCAATGCATGTACTCCCCCAAGCATCAATGACATTATCCTAGTGCTCAATGAATGGACTCCCTCAAGCATCAATGACATTATCCTACTGATCAATGCATGTTCTCCCCCAAGCATCAATGACATTATCCTACTGATCAATGCATGTACTCCCGCAGGCATCAATGACATTGTCCTACTGTTCAGTGCATGTACTCCCCAGGCATCAATGACATTACCCTACTGCTCAATGCATGTACTCCCCAAGGCATCAATGACATTATCCTACTGATCAATGCATGTACTCCCCCAAGCACCAATGACATTATCCTACTGTTCAATGCATGTACTCCCCAAGGCATCTTTGACATTATCCTACTGATCAATGCATGTACTCCTCCAAGCATCAATGACATTATTCTACTGATCAATGCATGTACTCCCACAAGCATCACTGACATTATCCTACTGATCAATGCATGTACTCCTCAGGCATGAATGACATTATCCTACTGCTCAATGCATGAACTCCCCAAGGCATCAATGACATTATCCTACTGTTCAATGCATGTACTCCCCAGGCATCAGTGATATTATCCTACTGTTCAATGCATGTACTCCCCAGGCATCAGTGACATTACCCTACTGATCAATGCATGTACTCCCCAGGCATCAATGACATTATCCTACTGCTGAATGCATGTACTCCCCAAGGCATCAATGACATTATCCTACTGTTCAATGCCTGTACTCCCCAAGGCATCAATGACATTATCCTACTGTTCAATGCATGTACTCCCCAGGCATCAGTGACATTATCCTACTGATCAATGCATGTACTCCTCCAAGCTTCAATGACATTATCCTACTGCTCAATGCATGTATTCCCCCAGGCATCAATGACATTATCCTACTGCACAATGCATGTACTCCCCAAGGCATCAATGACATTATCCTACTGTTCAATGCATGTATTTCCCAGGCATCAATGACATTATCCTACTGCTCAATGTATGTACTCCACAAGGCATCAATGACATTATCCTACTGTTCAATGCCTGTACTCCCCCAGGCATCAATGACATTATCCTACTGATAAATGCATGTACTCCCCCAGACAACAATGACATTATGCTACTGTTCAATGCATGTACTCCCCCAAGCATCAATGACATTATCCTAGTGCTCAATGCATGTACTCCCCCAAGCATCAATGACATTATCCTAGTGCTCAATGAATGGACTCCCCCAAGCATCAATGACATTATCCTACTGATCAATGCATGTACTCCCCCAAGCATCAAAGACATTATCCTACTGATCAATGCATATACTCCTGCAGTCATCTTTGACATTATCCTACTGTTCAATGCATGTACTCCCCTGGCATCAATGACATTATCCTACTGCTCAATGCATGTACTCCCCAAGGCATCAATGACATTATCCTACTGATCAATGCATGTACTCCCCAAAGCACCAATGACATTATCCTACTGTTCAATGCATGTACTCCCCAAGGCATCAATGACATTATCCTACTGTTCAATGCATGTACTCCCCAGGCATCAGTAACATTATCCTACTGATCAATGCATGTACTCCTCCAAGCTTCAATGACATTATCCTACTGCTCAATGCATGTATTCCCCCAGGCATCAATGACATTATCCTACTGCACAATGCATGTACTCCCCAAGGCATCAATGACATTATCCTACTGTTCAATGCATGTATTTCCCAGGTATCAATGACATTATCCTACTGCTCAATGTATGTACTCCACAAGGCATCAATGACATTATCCTACTGTTCAATGCCTGTACTCCCCCAGGCATCAATGACATTATCCTACTGATAAATGCATGTACTCCCCCAGGTAACAATGACATTATGCTACTGTTCAATGCATGTACTCCCCCAATCATCAATGACATTATCCTAGTGCTCAATGCATGTACTCCCCCAAGCATCAATGACATTATCCTAGTGCTCAATGAATGGACTCCCCCAAGCATCAATGACATTATCCTACTGATCAATGCATGTACTCCCCTGGCATCAATGACATTATCCTACTGCTCAATGCATGTACTCCCCAGGCATCAATGACATTATCCTACTGTTCAATGCATGTACTCCGCAGGAATCAATGACATTATCCTACTCTTCAATGTATGTACTCCCCAGGCATCAATGACATTATCCTTCTGATCAATGCATGTACATCCCCAGGCATCAATGAGATTATGCTACTGTTTAATGCATGTACTCCCCCAGTCATCAATGACATTATCCTACTGTTTAATGCATGTAATCCCCAAGGCATCAATGACATTATGCTACTGTTCAATGCATGTATTTCCCAGGCATCAATGACATTATCCTACTGCTCAATGTATGTACCCCCCAAGGTATCAATGACATTATCCTACTGTTTAATGCATGTACTCCCCAGGCATAAATGACACTATCCTACTGTTCAATTGATGTAATCCGCAGGAATCAATGACATTATCCTACTGTTCAATGCATGTACTCCGCAGGAATCAATGACATTATCCTACTCTTCAATGTATGTACTCCCCAGGCATCAATGACATTATCCTACTGGTCAATGCATGTACTCCCCCAGGCATCAATGACTTTATCCTTCTTTTCAATGCATGTACTCCCCCAAGCATCAATGACATTATCCTGCTGTTAAATGCATGTACTCCCCCAAACATCAATGACATTATCCTGCTGTTCAATGCATGTACTCCCCAGGCATCAATGACATTATCCTACTGTTCAGTGCATGTACTCCCCCAAACATCAATGACATTATCCTACTGTTCAATGCATGTACTCCCCATGCATCAATGACATTATCCTACTGCTCAGTGCATGTACTCCCCCAAGCATGAATGACATTATCCTAGTGCTCAATGAATGGACTCCCTCAAGCATCAATGACATTATCCTACTGATCAATGCATGTACTCCCCCAAGCATCAATGACATTATCCTAGTGCTCAATGAATGGACTCCCTCAAGCATCAATGACATTATCCTACTGATCAATGCATGTACTCCCCAAGGCATCAATGACATTATCCTACGGATCAATGCATGTACTCCCCCAAGCACCAATGACATTATCCTACTGTTCAATGCATGTACTCCACCAGGCATCAATGACATTATCCTACTGATCAATGCATGTACTCCTGCAAGCATCACTGACATTATCCTACTGATCAATGCATGTACTCCCGCAAGCATCACTGACATTATCCCTTTGATCAATGCATGTACTCCCCAGGCATGAATGACATTATCCTACTGCTCAATGCATGTACTCCCCAAGGCATCAATGACATTATCCTACTGTTCAATGCATGTACTCCCTAGGCATCAGTGACATTATCCTACTGTTCAATGCATGTACTCCCCAGGCATCAGTGACATTATCCTACTGATCAATGCATGTACTCCCCAGGCATCAGTGACATTATCCTACTGCTCAATGCATGTACTCCCCAAGGCATCAATGACATTATCCTACTGTTCAATGCATGTACTCCCCAAGGAATCAATGACATTATCCTACTGTTCAATGCATGTTCTCCCCAGGCATCACTGACATTATCCTACTGATCAATGCATGTACTCCTCCAAGCTTCAATGACATTATCCTACTGCTCAATGCATGTATTCCCCCAGGCATCAATGACATTATCCTACTGCACAATGCATGTACTCCCCAAGGCATCAATGACATTATCCTACTGTTCAATGCATGTATTTCCCAGGCATCAATGACATTATCCTACTGCTCAATGCATGTACTCCCCAGGCATCAATGACATTATCCTACTCTTCAATGTATGTACTCCCCAGGCATCAATGACATTATCCTACTGATAAATGCATGTACTCCCCCAGGCAACAATGACATTATGCTACTGTTCAATGCATGTACTCCCCCAAGCATCAATGACATTATCCTAGTGCTCAATGCATGTACTCCCCCAAGCATCAATGACATTATCCTAGTGCTCAATGAATGGACTCCCCCAAGCATCAATGACATTATCCTACTGATCAATGCATGTACTCCCCCAAGCATCAATGACATTATCCTACTGATCAATGCATGTACTCCCGCAGTCATCTATGACATTATCCTACTGTTCAATGCATGTACTCCCCTGGCATCAATGACATTATCCTACTGCTCAATGCATGTACTCCCCAGGCATCAATGACATTATCCTACTGTTCAATGCATGTACTCCCCCAAGCACCAATGAGATTATCCTACTGTTCAATGCATGTACTCCCCAAGGCATCAATGACATTATCCTACTGTTCAATGCATGTACTCCCCAGGCATCAATGACATTATCCTACTGATCAATGCATGTACTCCTCCAAGCTTCAATGACATTATCCTACTGTTCAATGCATGTACTCCCCAGGCATCAATGACATTATCCTACTGCTCAATGCATGTACTCCCCAAGGCATCAATGACATTATCCTACTGATCAATGCATGTACTCCACAGGCATTAATGACATTATCCTGCTGTTCAATGCATGTACTCCCACAAGCATCACTGACATTATCCTACTGCTCAATGCATGTATTCCCCCAGGCATCAATGACATTATCCTACTGATCAATGCATGTACTCCCGCAGGCATCAATGACATTATCCTACTGTTCAATGCATGTACTCCCGCAAGCATCACTGACATTATCCTGCTGCTCAATGCATGAACTCCCCAAGCATCAATGACATTATCCTACTGCACAGTGCATGTACTCCCCCAAGCATCAATGACATTATCCTACTGATCAATGCATGTACTCCCCAGGCATCAATGACATTATCCTACTGCTCAATGCATGTACTCCCCAGGCATCAATGACATTATCCTACTGTTCAATGCATGTACTCCCCAGGCATCAATGACATTATCCTACTGATCAATGCATGTACTCCCCAGGCATCAATGACATTATTCTGCTGATCAATGCAAGTACTCCCCAGGCATCAATGACATTATCCTACTGTACAATGCATGTACTCACCAGGCATCAATGACATTATCCTACTGTTCAATGCATGTACTCCCCAAGGCATCAATGACATTATCCTACTGTTCAATGCATGTATTTCCCAGTTATCAATGACATTATCCTACTGATCAATGCATGTACTCCCCAAGGGATCAATGACATTATCCTACTGTTCAATGCATGTACTCCCCCAAGCACCAATGACATTATCCTACTGTTCAATGCATGTACTCCCCAAGGCATCAATGACATTACCCTACTGTTCAAGGTATGTACTCCCCAGGCATCAATGACATTATCCTACTGTACAATGCATGTACTCCCCCAGGCATCAATGACTTTACCCCACTCTCCAACGTATCTACTCCCCAGGCATCAATGACATTATCCTACTGATCAATGCATGTACTCCCCCAAACATCAATGACATTATCCTGCTGCTCAATACATGTACTCCCCAGGCATCAATGAAGTTATCCTACTGTTTAGTGCATGTACTCCCCCAAACGTCAGTGACATTATCCTACTGTTCAATGCATGTACTTCCCCAGGCATCAATGACATTATCCTACTGCTCAATGTATGTACTCCCCAAAACATCAATGACATTATCCTACTGTTCAATGCATGTACTCCCCTGGCATCAATGACATTATCCTACTGCTCAATGCATGTACTCCCCAAGCATCAATGACATTATCCTACTGTTCAATGCATGTACTCCCCAAGCATCAATGACATTATCCTACTGATCAATGCATGTACTCCCCAAGCATCAATGACATTATCCTACTGATTAATACATGTACTGCTCCAAGCATCAATGACATTATCCTACTGATAAATGCATGTACTCCCCAAGCATCAATGACATTATCCTACTGATCAATGCATGTACTCCCCAGGCATCAATGACATTATCCTACTGTTCAATGCATGTACTCCCGCAGGCATCAATGACATTATCCTACTGCTCAATGCATGTACTCCCCAAGGCATCAATGACATTATCCTACTGTTCAATGCATGTACTCCCCAGGCATCAATGACATTATCCTACTGTTAAATGCATGTACTCCCCATGCATCAATGACATTATCCTACTGATCAATGCATGTACTCCCCCAAGCATCAATGACATTATCCTACTGTTCAATGCATGTACTCCCCAGGCATCAATGACATTATCCTACTGTTCAATGCATGTACTCCCCAAAGCATCAATGACATTATCCTACTGCTCAATGCATGTACTCCCCTGGCATCAATGACATTATCCTACTGTTCAATGCATGTACTCCCCAGGCATCAGTGACATTATCCTACTGATCAATGCATGTACTCCAACAAGCTTCAATGACATTATCCTACTGTTCAATGCATGTATTCCCCCACGCAACAATGACATTATCCTACTGTACAATGCATGTACTCCCAAGCATCAGTGACATTATCCTACTGTTCAATGCATGTACTCCCCAGGCATCAATGACATTATCCTACTGCTCAATGCATGTACTCCCCAAGGCATCAATGACATTATCCTACTGATCAATGCATGTACTCCCCAAGGCATCAATGCCATTATCTTACTGTTCAATGCATGTACTCCCCAGGCATAAATGATGCTATCCTACTGTTAAATGCATGTACTCCCCAAAACATCAATGACATTATCCTGCTGCTCAATGCATGAACTCCCCAAGCATCAATGACATTATCCTACTGATCAATGCATGTACTCCCCCAAGCATCAATGACATTATCCTACTGATCAATGCATGTACTCCCGCAGGCATCAATGACATTATCCTACTGTTCAATGCATGTACTCCACCAGGCATCAATGACATTATGCTACTGATCAATGCATGTACTCCCCGAAGCACCAATGACATTATCCTACTGCTCAATGCATGTATTCCCCCAGGCATCAATGACATTATCCTACTGATCAATGCATGTACTCCCGCAGGCATCAATGACATTATCCTACTGTTCAATGCATGTACTCCACCAGGCATCAATGACATTATCCTACTGATCAATGCATGTACTCCCCAGGCATCAATGACATTATCCTACTGATCAATGCATGTACTCCCAGGCATCAATGACATTATCCTACTGCTCAATGCATGTACTCCCCAAGGCATCAATGACATTATCCTACTGTTCAATGTAGGTACTCCCCAGGCATCAGTGACATTATCCTACTGTTCAATGCATGTACTTCCCAGGCATCAGTGACATTGTCCTACTGATCAATGCATGTACTCCCCAGGCATCAGTGACATTATCCTACTGATCAATGCATGTACTCCCCAGGCATCAATGACATTATCCTACTGCTCAATGCATGTACTCCCCAAGGCATCAATGACATTATCCTACTGTTCAATGCATGTACTCCCCAGGCATCAATGACATTATCCTACTGCTCAATGCATGTACTCCCCAAGGCATCAATGACATTATCCTACTGATCAATGCATGGACTCCCTCAAGCATCAATGACATTATCCTACTGTTCAATGCATGTACTCCCCAGGCATCAATGACATTATCCTACTGATCAATGCATGTACTCCCCAGGCATCAATGACATTATCCTACTGATCAATGCATGTACTCCCGCAGGCATCAATGACATTATCCTACTGATCAATGCATGTACTCCCGCAGGCATCAATGACATTATCCTACTGTTCAATGCATGTACTCCCCAGGCATCAATGACATTATCCTACTGTTCAATGCATGTACTCCCCAGGCATCAATGACATTATCCTACTGTTCAATGCATGTACTCCCCAGGCATCAATGACATTATCCTACTGATCAATGCATGCACTCCCCAAGGCATCAATGACATTATCCTACTGTTCAATGCATGTACTCCCCTGGCATCGATGCCATTATCCTACTGTTCAATGCATGTACTCCCCAGGCATCAATGACATTATCCTACTGTGCAATGCATGTACTCTCCAGGCATCAATGACATTATCCTACTGTTCAATGCATGTACTCCCCCAGGCATCAATGACATTATCCTACTGTTCAATGCATGTACTCCCCCAGGCATCAATGACATTATCCTACTGTTCAATGCATGTACTCCCCAGGCATCAATGACATTATCCTACTGTTCATTGCATGTACTCCCCAGGCATCAATGACATTATCCTACTGTTCAATGCATGTACTCCCCCAAGCATCAATGACATTATCCTACTGTTCAATGCATGTACTCCCCCAGGCATCAATGACATTATCCTACTGTTCATTGCATGTACTCCCCCAAACATCAATGACATTATCCTACTGATCAATGGATGTACTCCCCAGGCATCAATGACATTATCCTACTGTTCAATGCATGTAAGACATTATCCTGTCATGATG